>NC_056739.1:839608832-839747580 GCF_019279795.1 Protopterus annectens
ACTAGGTTATAGTAGGGACTGTGTAGCTCGCTCTGCCTTCCATGCACGCTCAGGCTCACTTTGCTCCCTGCCCCCTTATCCCACCCACCCCACTACCTCTACATTTATAACCATAAAACCACACCCACCAGGTTTAGCTCCAATCATATTTGCCTTCTACTTAATTACACTATATCACAGGTGACCCCTCTTACCCTATGAATATCCATCCCTGACTCATTTGTCACACCCTCATTGCCTAGTCTTCCACTTACTATCCACACCCGACTCATCTTTCACTCCCTCAGAGCCTTAGCTCTCCATTCGCTCACTACTACCTGCAAGTGCAGCCTTGTGAACCGTCTACTACAATTCTCTAGAGATGTGGTACTGCATACTAGCACCAATCCTAATAACCTCCTATCTTACAACTCTGTATGAAACCCAAACTCTCTCAGGGATCACAGTTCCCAGGGCCGGGTCCAATACCCCTGAACTTACTCTTTTAAACTATTATCATATTCAAGGTACTTGGACTGATACAACTTATTGCACTATTCTTCCATACCCCTATACTTCAAATAATATTAACCTTAAACAAAAGCACTCCTACATAATAGTGAATAAATTCCTGAAACTCATCTCCAAACTAAGACAAAACTTGCTAAGACATGGGGACATACACCCTAACCCTGGTCCTGCCAATATTCTCCAAAACTCACCCATTTCCAAGGACCACTTAGCCTATCCCTTATTGGCCCGCCCTACAAATTCCCTTTTCACCTGCCATCTGAACATTAGAAGTATTAACAATAAGGTACATGAACTTCATGCAGTCATGGCTGACCTCTCCCCTGATATCTTGTGCCTAACTGAAACTTGGTTAAAACCAACCACATTGGACAACGAAATACTTATCCCTGGGTACAACATACATAGGAGAGACCGAAACTCTAGAAAAGGAGGTGGGGTAGCCATTCTCTATAAATCTGATCTAATTGTCTCTATCGATGTCACTCAACCACCTCAGATTAACAATGCGGAGATCCTTATTTCCAAGCTACAAATCAACGTAACTAAGTTTATCTATATAATCTGTGTGTATATTCCCCCAGGTAAGAACATAGATACTCTTGAAGCTACCCTGCACTGGCTATTGAGTCACTTCCCTCAAGAAACCATAGTTCTTGGGGACTGGACTTCCTGCTCCTCTCAAGCCCCTTCCACTCAAATAAACCTATACTCCTTCACTCAAATGATTAACTCTCCTACCAGGATAGACAAATCTAACCAAAAAGAGAGTATACTGGATTGGATGCTTATTAATAGTGACCCCAACCAATATACTTCTGGCACCCTCCCAGATAGCCTTAGTGATCACCATCTCACTTACATAATTAAGCACAAAATTACTATCCCAAAGAACTCCACACTAAGATCTGTCAGAAATAAAAAAAAATTCGACCCCACCAAATTTCAACTAGAACTAAATTCCTGTAACTGGACAATACTTAAATATCTACCATTAGATGAAGCAGTTCAGTATTTCAACACAAAATTCCTAGAGATTCTTAACTATCATGCCCCCATTCGCTCAAAAATAACCAAGTCAGGGGATGTCCCCTGGCTCTCTAAAGAAACCAGGCAGAAAATGCATCTCAGAAATAAGGCATGGTCTGTTTGGCGTACCACTAAAATTCCTCTTGATCTTACTACCTATAGACAACTTAGGAATGAAACCAAAAGACTAATTTTACTTGATAAAAGGCCCTACTATTGGAAACTGCAAACTGAACATCAAAACTGTCCACAAAAATTCTGGGCCGGGTTAAATAATCTTCTTCTCGCTGGTCGCTCTACCACCTCTGCCGCTGCCACAGTCATAGACAAAGCATCGAACTTCGTCTCTAATAGCTTTAATTGCTTCTTCACGGAGACAATTCAAACCCTCTCCAATCAACTGCCACGTAACTCTCATACTCCTGATACTCCCTCCACTCCCCCATTTACCTTTCAGCCTGTAGCAACCTCATTCATTCGTAAATTAATCAAAAAACTTAAACCCACCACTCTGTCAGCTGATCAACTTCCAGCTGAATATCTACAAAAAGCAGCTGAAGCGATCGCCTTCCCAGTGTCAATACTCATCAATCGCACTTACAGAGGCCAAAATCCCTGACATCTGGAAGGTATCCTATGTAATTCCTCTCCATAAAGGAGGCACTTCCACAGACCTCTCCAATTACAGGCCCATCTCTATACTCTCCCCCATATCAAAAATAATGGAAAAATGTGTGCAAAAACAGGTTATGGAACACCTACTTGCCAATCACCTACTGGCCGACACTCAGCATGGTTTCAGACCTCTCCATAGTACCACCTCTGCCCTTCTTGCCTTCTCCAATACCATCAACACCCATCGCAATAACAATATTATACTTCTCAGCTGTATTCTTGGATCTATCCAAAGCCTTTGATATGGTGGACCACAAACTACTAATTGATACTCTACACTCATTTGGTCTAGATACTACCTCTATTCAATGGTTTAGTTCCTATCTAAATGGTAGAAAACAAGCAGTACAATGGCAGAATAAACTATCTAACTTACTTCCCAATACTCTGGGAGTCCCTCAAGGATCAATTTTAGGATCACTACTTTTCTCGATTTTCATTAATGATCTACACACAGTTGTATCAAATGCCAGTTGCATTCAATACGCTGATGATTCTACGCTGATTTGCACTGGTACAACCCCTATAGAGCTACAAATTATGACCCAAACCACTTTCAGTAAAATAGAAAACTGGCTCTCTAGTCGTCGCCTGATACTTAATCCAAAAAAAACTAAAATGTTGCTGTTCTCACCGACACAAAGGTCAAGCCCTTTAATTTTACGATCCAATCAAAGGACGGACTATTATATCTCCGGATCCCTCGACAAAATTACTAGGGGTAACTATAGACAATAACCTAAAATTCGACACTCATGTAAACTTAATGATTAAATCCATCAATAAAAAACTAGGCTCGCTATACAGAATAAATAGATTCCTGACCCCCCAAGCTAAATCTGCCATTGCCCAAACCCATCTTCTCTCCGCACTCTTGTACTCATGCCCCTTACTACAGAATATTAATAAAACAGTCATGAACAAACTCACCATTTGCTATAATCATATCGCTAGGTTTGTTACCGGATTACCATACAGAACCCATCACTGCACCAATTTAACCCAGCTTAACTGGCTTGAGTTACCAAAACATATTTCATATAACCTTCTAGTCCTTGCCCACAAAATAATTTATAACCCTGACTACCCTCCCTCACTCAAAAAACTTATCTCCCTTTGCAATAACCCTCGAACTTTGAGGTCATCCTGCCACCTCCTCATCCAAACTTGTAAAACTAATAACACGGCCGGAGATTCTCTTCTAACCAACTCAGTAGGAGAATTTGGAACAAACTTCCTCCTGATATTACCTCACTCTCCTCCTTAAGTCTATTTAAGACCAAACTAAAACTACATCTACGATCAACACGCACTGCTACTGTCTTAACGGCTAGCTATCTCTCTCTACTTACATTGTTTCCCAGTCTTGGGGCATCAAGGATATCTACTGAATCATAGAATGTATATATTATAATTACTAACCTTACTTTGATTTGATTATTGAAAACTAAACCTTACCTGTATTACTTAACCAATATTTGTTTTTTCTGTGACTTGATGTATTGTTTTGTCTGGAGCTTTTCTCCCCGGGCCTCCGCTGAAAATGGACATATATCCAGTCGGATCCTCCCGGTTAACAAATGTAAAATAAATAAAATAAAAATAAATGTCCACCCACAACCATTTGCACCACAGTCACAGCAGCATATCAGTACCCCAAATGAACTCTAGAGTAGAACAACTGTTTGAATGAACATATCCTGATTCCCAGTCACACACTACCCTGTCATATACTGGCCCACCTCACAGTGTACTGGGAATGCTAAGGTGTTCCAGGACATTTCTCAGTCTGCCCCTATAAACATATGCACCTGATAGACCACCTGCAGCCATAGCAGCATGCACAGTCAGATAGAAAAAGGATCTGTAACACTCACATCTGCTACTCTCCCTACTCAGCCAAACAAACATCTACACACAAACACTGTTACACAATCTTGGCAGTTGCTTCACAATGGCCAGGCATACATAACTCTCATATGTACAGATTTCCACAGAATGTCCAGGATGTGAGACCATATTCATGGCCACTGCCACATAACACTTCCTGGAGTCTGCTAAGTCAATGGATGATACCTAGACTGCAGTCACTAAATAATGATATCACATACCTCTGACCCTCTTAGGGCAAGACATCTGGACAAAGCATGACATACTTGGGGAAAAGGGGGCCAGAAAGAGGGACATATCTAACACAATAGTGTTACAAACTGAAACAGTTGCCAGTGTCACAGGCTTTGTTGTAACATAACATTCCTGAAGGATATGATGTCTGAAACTCCAATGGATGTCAACAGTCACTGACTACAATTCTCACATTATCCTACTGCTTCCACAAAAACAGAAGTTGTCTGAGGAACAAACCAACCATAACAGGCAAACCTCTAGGCAGTCTGTGGACATCAGGACATTGGAGAGGTATGTCAGAGACATATCACTGTCAGACGTCATGTCACACAGAAAGTGTATGTCCAGATGAACCCTGTTAAACTAGCAACCCTCTATGTGTATAACAGCACTACTGACTTACAATACCCAATTCTGGAGCTTTGTTCCCCATGTTGTTGGGCTGTCTCCACGTGTCATCTCCTGAGAGGTATTCCCACTTAGTGTCTGTGAAGCTGTAGCCCTCACACCTCCATAACATCCTCCACACAGGCAAGGAAAAGAGGCAAGGCACACATGAAGACCGTAATTATAGCACTGTGTTGCTCTGGCATTGGCAAATAGAAAGACAACACAGCAAGTGTGGATGCAAGTTTGAATGAACATATCCTGATTCCCAGTCACACACTACCCTGACATATACTGGCCCACCTCACAGTGTACTGGGAATGCTAAGGTGTTCCAGGACATTTCTCAGTCTGCCCCTATAAACATATGCACCTGATAGACCACCTGCAGCCATAGCAGCATGCACAGTCAGATAGAAAAAGGATCTGTAACACTCACATCTGCTACTCTCCCTACTCAGCCAAACAAACATCTACACACAAACACTGTTACACAATCTTGGCAGTTGCTTCACAATGGCCAGGCATACATAACTCTCATATGTACAGATTTCCACATAATGTCCAGGATGTGAGACCATATTCATGGCCACTGCCACATAACACTTCCTGGTGTCTGCTAAGTCAGTGGATGATACCTTGACTGCAGTCACTAAATAATGATATCACATACCTCTGACCCTCTTACTGCAAGACATCTGGACAAAGCATGGCATACTTGGGGAAAAGGGGGCCAGAAAGAGGGACATATCTAACACAATAGTGTTACAAACTGAAACAGTTGCCAGTGTCACAGGCTTTGTTGTAACATAACATTCCTGAAGGATATGATGTCTGAAACACCAATGGATGTCAACAGTCACTGACTACAATCCTCACATTATTCTACTGCTTCCACAAAAACAGAAGTTGTCTGAGGAACAAACCAAACATAACAGGCAAACCTCTGGGCAGTCTGTGGACATCAGGACAGTGGAGAGGTATGTCAGAGACATATCACTGTCAGACGTCATGTCACACAGAAAGTGTATGTCCAGACAAACCCTCTTAAACTAGCAACCCTCTATGTGTATAACAGCACTACTGACTTACAATACCCAATTCTGGAGCTTTGTTCCCCATGTTGTTGGGCTGTCTCCACATGTCATCTCCTGAGAGGTATTCCCACTTAGTGTCTGTGAAGCTGTAGCCCTCACACCTCCATAACGTCCTCCACACAGGCAAGGAAAAGAGGCAAGGCACACATGAAGACCGTAATTATAGCACTGTGTTGCTCTGGCATTGGCAAATAGAAAGACAACACAGCAAGTGTGGATGCAAGATGCAAGTGGGAGACACCAATTGGTGCACAGGCCATCACCCTGCTCATGAGTAGTACCTACAAAAAGCAAGCTGATGCCAATGCAACACGGGTCACAACCCATCCCCACAAAGACAGACTGTGACTACACAAACCAAAACATTTGCATTGTTGTGAGGAAACTGCTGAGTACTATAACAGGTATGTCAATCATGTAAGCTTGTAATGGAATGCAGAAAGGGGGATGCAATGATGTCAAATGGGACATAAATACTAAGCCGCAACAAGACCTGCTGGACTCACATGCTGCTGTCCAGCACCTATGGCCATTTCTGCTTGCCTTGCCTGCAGTAACATGGAGCACATCTCTGGCCCCTGAGTCACCCCAGCAAAGGTCAGCTCATGTACGACTACTAATGGAGTCTCTGTTGTCCAATACTGAGTGTGTCGCTGGTAGGCCAGCTACCTGGGGTGTTGTAATTATTTATATCTCACCTGTGAATGCTACTCTGATACATATGCTTGTTTTACAAATGTAAGAGATGTACATAGGGCATGTGCATACTACATCACAGGTGCAGATGTGTGTATTGAATTGTATGTAATATACTGAGCCCATACCTGACAACTGTCCAGAGTTTTCCAGACTGACCACATGTCTTCCTCATATAAGTAGTCAATGCTTCAGACAGTTGTGTATTGTCTGGCACATCACTGGCAACCCATTAAAGATGTAAGTCATAAGAAATTAGCATACACGTGATTGCCAGATTTATATCCTGCAGAGTACACCTGTGAATGTGACACCACCTTTGCTGGCAACTAAGTGTGTTTCAGCTAGATTCATAAAGTGACACTATTTACTGGCATTTGCCCACCACTGACATGTGCCTTTGTGCAGATGTCTTGCTCTAAATGGAGCTGGGTGTCTCACCATGAAACCCATGTCAATGCAAGCGTACCTTGTCCTGTAGGATGCTGACATTTGTGCAGTCACTGACACCTGCTTTATAGCTGTGGAGAGCACACTAACCTTGCCAGATCACTCATCCCATCATATGTTTAGACCCCAAATGGAGTCCCACAAAGCCACAGGAGGTGGAGTGTTGAACATTAGCACACATATACAAACCTCCAGGCTGGCCAAACAGTATGATGTATGGGTGACATCCTTAGTGCAGGTAACAGTTGACAAAACACCTACTCAAATCATAGCTAGCTAGCTACAGGCCTCCATCCATGACTATGAACACCCACCACACCTATTAGGACCTGCTGGAATCTGTCAGGATTCAATCATCTACCCTGCTCCTGGGTGACTTCAAATACCCAAACATAGTGTGCATAATCTATGCCACCTGAACATGAATGCACATAGATTCCTCAGCTTTGTCAATGGCAATGCAGTGAATCAGCCAGTCAACACTCCTACGGCAGGTGGAAATCTCACGTACCTGGTCCTAACCAACATGAGTAGCCACTGTAGCACTCCTACAGCGCCTTCCCCCTTTGTGATATCTAACCACATAGTCATCACTGTTCAGGTCACCATCTCCCCTGCCCCCCTTTACAGTGTCAAACAGAATGAACTGTACACAAATTACTATAAATCCCCTCAGAGTGGGTAGCAGTAGCTGTGCAGCCAATGTCCCATTTGTTGGAACTAGCAGCAGTGTCCAGGTGCACACCACAATACTATGTGAGCACCTACATAGCTGTATGGACTCATCAGTACCTGACAGAACATCATCTCCCACAAGGTAGGACAAATACCTGTGGTGAACAGCAGCAATGCACAACTACCATAATAGGTGGAAACAATTGCTGGATGGACCAAGAAGGAACAGGTGCCTCATTGTGGGCAATGTCACCTTGGTCTGCACAAGCAAATAAGAAAACAGGTGATGTACCCTAAGGCTGTCTTTGAGTGCAAATTGAACACATCCACCAAGGCAAATCACTAGGCCTTCCACATGTGATTTGAATTCCAGAGGCAACACACAAATCTGCTCTGTAGTGGTGGTCAGTAACACCATATGCACATATGGCATAGATATAGGCAACCGGCTGCAGACAGGTGAAGTGTAAACACCACTCCCCCTGTCCCCTAGTGGTACACGTGTGCATGTGCAGCATCTGCCCCCCTCCTCTCATCATCAGGAAGCAGGTCCGTAATGCCCTCTCAAAGGCAACACACAGAGGTCTGCATAGGCATGATACCATCCCTGTCTGCATCCCACATGAACACAGGCATGGGCTCTCAGACCCATTCCACACTGTAGTCAACCACAGCCTGAGCACCGGTGTCATCTCATCTGCACAGAGGACAGCTACTCTCATCCCTATACACAAAGGCAGAGCAATCCACCAACCCAGCCAATATTATGCATATCAGCCTAACTAGCCTGCTCTGCAAGGGCATGGAAGGCAATATCTAGGACATTATGAACAGGGACATCGGCAACATCAAAATGCCTGGGCCCACACACCATGGTACTGTCAAAGGGTGATCAGGCCTGTTAAACCTGATTGACCTCTCTACAGTGGTCAACAAACACAGGGATGAGGGGAGGATGGCGAACAATGCCTACCTTCACCTATCCCAATCCTCTCACACTAATCCCCAGGTGGACAGGATACATACGCCTACACAGCTAGGCACCAACCTGTAAGTTACCAGATGGGCAGCTAACTGGCCCAATGATAGTACCCACTCAGTCAAAGTAGTAGAACCCACCTCTAATAGTAGATTCATCCACAACAGTGTACCCCAAGGATTGGTCTGGGGGGCCTCTACTGTTTGAGATATATGTATGTGAGGTACAGGACAAAAGCAGTGGTTGTGACTGACCAGGTGTATGGATACTTGCAAGCTCCCCATAGTCTTACATTCCCCTACTGATGTGATCATCACCCAAGAAGCATTCACCCAATTACTGACTGGTACAAAAAGCATTACTGCAAATAGAATGCCAGGAGAGGTGTCATTCCCCCTACTGTGGCAGATGTCATCCACACTAAGTGTGACAGTAATAATGTACTGAGCATGCAATCAGGTGTGAGGTGACTTGTGCACTGAGGTTGGTAGCAACCTAGCAGTTTACCACCATGTGGGCACCATTGTACTGATGGCCATCTACATGCCCCACCTCACAGATATGGGTATGTCATAGGTAGGCCACAGGTAGATGTAAAGTGAGGGCAGACCTCTACAGTATTGAGCAGTACTGTTGTAAAATTAGAAGCTTATGCAGTTGTTAATGTACTTTTCTTATCTTCCCCCACCCCTCACCTGTATCACTAATTATTAGTCATATCATATTGGTATGTTTTTACCAAACCTAATGTTAGGACATGTGTTCCATTATTGTTAATATAATTAATTGGTTGCATGTTAACATACCCTGTTCAAATACCATTGTTGGCAGTCTGTTGACGTCATTGTTAATGGCATGCTGTTACAATGCTTACTGTTGTTCCAGTTATGCATGAGTTCTGTTTGCTATGCTACTTTTTCACATCAGTTGTTTTGAGTTAATTTGAACACACATGCATACCTTTAAAAGTAATCTTGAAATGTTTTGTTCATGACTAAGCAATGTATCTTGGAAAACGTCAACACCATAGCATATTTGTGAAGGCTGACCCTAGCAGATCCACATGTGTAATACACTGCCTCTGTCTGCTGTCTTGTCTGTCTCCCTACAGAACCTACCTCCCCAGATGTACCTACAATCCTTCCCCAACACCCAACTCTCACCTTAACAAAGAAAAAAGGGCATTTGTCTTCAAAAGAATTATCGCCCCATAAATAGCTGTCCATTTCCCAGAGGTACTCACTGGACACATGTAATCTGGTCCAATTGGCTTGAAAACATTTCTGTTGTCCTCACCCCTCTCTCTGGGGTATGAGTGTTCAAATTCACCTCCGAATTCCGTACAAATGCACAGCTGTTGCTGTACTACAAATGGACAGCTATGGACCTTCCCTACACCTGTCTTGCACATCCCTAGCTACCGTTCATATTGTTTTTCCCTCTGCATGCCCCTTTCTCATCACTTTCCTATAATCCTTTTTTCTTTTCTTTTAAAGGGATTAGTCCAGGTGTAAGTGGGAGTAAGTCAGAGTAAGCGAGCTTGTGCGAGACTAAGTGAAGTCAAAACGGATTAAGCATCTGTACGGATAACCATATGTTGGCATCATTTAGTGTCATGCAAACCCACGCAAACCCGCATAAAACCACCTAAAACTGCTTTATTCATGCTATCTCCATCAGCCACTGTTCTGCCTAGCAACAAAATAATTATCCCTGCCAAGTCTCAAACCCAGGACCCCATACACTATAGTCAAAGCAATGTACCACTACACCATTTGAGCTGTAGAAATTTCTGATGCTTTTTCAAACATATCATTCAGTAGAGTCATTCAACAGTAGGGAAAAAGCTCTGTGGAATCACTGGGTCTATATTATCCGAACGAAAGGCAAGTTACACAAATGCGTTTTGAGCAACACAAATTCATCGAATCGCATTTAAGCACCTCGATGAATTTCTCACAGGGCAAGGAGATGGTTCGCCACTTCCCAGAGTTGCCCTTTCCTGCCGTATAGTGCGATCTTGGCGTTGGTATATTTAGTTAGGGGGGTGGAGGGGCAGGGCAAAGCCCTCCGCCTATTTATGAGGTTAAATTATTTGTTTTTAGTGAATGGACACGTAAGTTTTTTCCAGAGGGGGAAAATTTGCTTACGTGGACGTTCGCTCTTTTGCATTTTCGTGCATTATGTGTCAACTTTTTCGTAGTCGCACAAATGCACTTTCATTGTAATAATATAGACCCGAATCTCTCAGGTTTTGTAATATTACATATACAGATATGTATGTATGGAGATACATATATATGATAAATATATTATTTATTTATATATATATATATATATATATATATATATATATATATATATATATATATATATATATATATATATATATATATATATATATATATATATATGTACATACAACCTCTTAGTGCAAGACATCTGGGCAAAGGCTGTCAAAATGGGGGGAGAATGGGCCAAACCTAGGGGCATACTTTAAATATTGCCATTAGAAATGTAGACAGTTGCAAAAGTAACAGGGTTTGTTTCAGCATACATTTTCAGGAGGATATGAGGTCTGACACCGAATGTATGTCATCATTTACTGACAGAAATCCTCAGTTCATCACAGTGATTTACCAGACAGACCAAAAATATGAGCAATAAACCTGGGCATTCTGAAACATTCCAGCCAGTTGACAGATATGCTCAGAACCCCTTAGTGCAACGATTTTGGACCAAGCCTGACAAAGTAGGGGGAGAAAGCCATGAACATAGGGACATATCTGAAATACTTGGGTAGATAAGCTTGGACAGTTGCTGCAGTAACACTCTCTGTTCTAACATATATTGACTGAAATAGCACAAGTCCAAGACTCAATTGTTTCTCATTAGTTAGTGACTTAAATCCTCACATCATCCCACTGATTTGTCACAAATACACAACAGTTATGGGGACCAGACCAAAGATATGATCCAGACAACTGGATCACCTGTACATAACATGACATTAGGGAAACCACACTGAGATGCTAAGCATGTCATCAAGCATCATCCAAACGACAGTCAGAATGACACAACACTACCCCACATCAGCTATGGGGAATTACACATACATCTGCAAATATACCAGGCACTACAGGGATGTAACAGTAGTGAAAAACAGACACCAGTGTGAAAGTGCATACCCACAACCAGTTCCACCACAGTCACAGTGACATACCAGTAAGCCAAATGAACACCAGAGTATAATGACTGTGTGAACAAAAATATCATGTATGCCACTCACACACTGCCCCTACATATACTGGCCCAATTCACAGTGCAGTAGGAATCCTCTCAGTCTGCCCCTACTAACATATACAGCCGACAGACCACCAGAAACTGGAGCAGTATGCAGTCAGATAGAAAAGGAGCCATGACACTTACATCTACCTCCTCCCTACACAGCCTAATTAACATCTACACACTACACTGCTACACAATCCTGACAGTCCGTTAACAATTGCCAGACATCCACAGACCTCTCAACTGTATAAATTTCCACAGAATATCCAGGCTTTGTCCTCATATATATGGCCTCTACCTCATAACATGTCTGGCATTCTGTTACATCACTGGGATGATATCAGGAATAAAGGCACTAAATAATGATATACCATACCTATCAACCTCTTACTGCATGACATCTGGACAAACCCTGACATAATTGGGAGACAGAGACCTAAAAACAGGGACATATTTAGAAAGTTAGAAACTGAGTTATTTGCTGGTGTTACAGGGTTTGTTGTAATATATATTTTCTGAGAGGTATGAAGTCAGAAACACAAATGGATGTTAGCATTTCCTGACTGCAATTCTCAGAGTATGCTTTTGATTTGCCAAGGACAAAAAGTGACTGAGGAACAGACCAAAAATATGAGCCACACATCTAGACATTCAGTGAAAGGTATGTTCTATAGGAGTTGCCACTGTGCTATACAGGTGAACAGCAATAATGTGTACATGGGTGCAGTGTGCGCTAGGTGAAGGCCTATCACCTACTAACACTACTCACATATCCCAGAGGTGTATATTAGTAGTAACATTAAGTGAAAAGGGCTGCACTGCGTGATGTTGAGGGCCTGTCCAGAGTGTGTATGATGTGGTCTGACTGTGTGTCATGAATGTCACCAGTTGGCTATTGTGAGGTCTGTGTAATACCTTTGTGCCACCTCACCTGTATGTGTCTGTGTGTGTGTGTGCGTGTCTGTGTGTGTGTGTGTATGTGTGTGTGTGTGTGTGTGTGTGTGTGTGTGTGTGTGTATGTGTGTGTGTGTGTGTGTGTGTGTGTGTGTGTGTGTGTGTGTGTGTGTGTGTGTACCAGCAAACCTTATTGTGTGTGTGTGTGTGTGTGTGTGTGTGTGTGTGTGTGTGTGTGTGTATACTAGCAAACCTTATAGTGCGGGTATTAATGTAGATATGTTGTCTTCCCCTCAAAGGTGGACATGGTGGCTGTGGTCCCTCCTGCTCAGAATCTGATTTCAGTGCCTCTGCAGACTCTGACCATGATGGTGGTCCTAGTGAGACACAGGCAGGGTTGTCAGGGGCTGGATTTGTGCCATCAGTTGGCATTCCACAGTCATCCACAATGCCCCCACACACAGTCACAATACCCACACATACCCCATCCCCAGCAGCCACAGATAATGGACAGTTGGCAGGTGATGGCATGGAACAGGCTAGTGTGGTGACTATGGCAAGTGTGAGTGTAGACACTAGAATAGCCAGAGTGCAGGCAAGGTCCCACACAGGCAGCTGGACAGGGGTGCTATCCATTGAGCCGCTGTCGCAAGTGCCAAAGCAGGTGTCACCAGATGCATGTTTCAGGCTGTCATGGATACACAGGCATGTAGTGAATGCAACACCAGGCAAATACTCAGAATCTTGGATGCAACTCTTCCTAGCTTATGTGAAAAACATATGTGGCCTTGTTGAGGCAACACGTCAAAATACTGAGGTCATGAATAGACGATGGGGTGAAACCTTGGCAATCCTTGACTGTGGAATGTCTGTGCTGCAGTGTGTGGTGGGAGGTGGGCGTTGGCCACGTGGAAGTAGGTCAGCGCCAACATCAGCTAAGAGTCTATGTGGCCATGCATCTTTGCACTCCCGTAATGGCAGTCCCACCAGCAGTACAGAAGGGTGAGTGCTGTCCACACCACAATGGAGCAGGCCATGGGCATGTGGTCCCTGCTGGTTTCATCAGGGACATGGCTCCAGCAGACAGCAGTCACCATTGGGAAGTAGTACTGCATCTGGCCTTGGGCCTGGTGGTGCCAGTGAGACCCCTGGCAGGACCAGTTCACATGTCCATGACCAGAGATGGTGAACTGTACACCTTGCCATGTACAGTCCACAGCTGTCCAACATACCACTGTGTATGGCAGCCACATGGCATGACTGTGTGCATACAAACACACACATCACCGTCACAGCCAGGTCACCTCCAGACATATACACACTACCTCTGCATGGCCCAATCATAGAACACCCTTCCAAACACACACACATGATGTCAACCATATGGCCCAGATGCCTCTGGCAAACCCAAAAAACACCCTGTGCATATGGTGATATCTGTGCCACATCCCTGTCATCCATACCACTGATGCAGGGACATGCTAATATGGGTCTGATGCACAGGATGAATTAAGCACAGTTTAGCTATGTAATGCTGTGTAAGGTGCTGTCAGCTGGCATTTGTAATGGGTAAACTTCAGAGTGTGGGTACCTTTTCAGCTATGATGCATTATTGGCATTAGTAACGCTGACTGAATGTAGTCTCAGATGCTGTATTCTGTTTGTGTTCTAGGTGTTTGTGTTTCAGCAGGATGTGGCCCTGCAGACATTGCCAACAAGAGGTATGGCAGAGTGATAACACATCATTCATGTCAGAGCCAAGGTATAGCTGTATATGTATACATTTACCAGGTCTGTGTAACAGTTATTGCATGTGCCACTGAGCTTATATGGCTGAAGGATGTATACAGGTAAGTCTATGGTGGTTGACGTCAGCAGCCCTTGTAAAGTGGACAATGGTAAGTGTAGTGGGTGGAACACACCTCGGATTGGTAAAACCCACACCCCAAGAGGATATTAAGTTGACCAAATACACAGAGAATACTGTTCCTGCACACACAAACACACCCTGCACAGGATCACAGTTGCAAGTGGTGGGTTTGGAACCCCTACCCATCTAGTTAGTGGTACTACAGTGTTATACAGTTATCACAGGTGGCACGGAACTAATAGTGTGATGACTGTTCCAAGATACCTGTAAAATGAATAACATCACATACCCTTGTGAGGTATGGCAATGAGGAGAGTACTGGGTGTGGAAGGACTCATTGTACTGTCACCTACAAGTCTACACACTCACAAACACTGCTATACACACCAATGCACACACACTTTCCAGTACTGACATTAGCAGCCCTGCCTATCATGTCATTCATTCCATACTGTTACATAGCTGTTACACATGGCACGGAGCTTATAGGGAAGGAGAGTGTCCACAAATTCCTCTATGGTGGATGTGAGCAGTGGCCTTTGTAAAGTGGACCTTGGGACGTGTACTGGGAGCACCATTGCCTAAAATTGTAAACCATGGCCACCCAATGGATATAGTTATCACCCACACACACACACACACACACACACACACACACACACACACACACACACACACACACACACACACACACACACACACACACACACACACACACACACACACACACACACTATACTGCTCTCACACACATACACTTGCCAGGACTGAGATTAGAACCCCTACCTATTTAGTTATTGCTACTACAGTGCTATGCATTCAATCCACATGCCACGAAGCTTACAGGGTAAAGAATGTCTGAAGGTAATTCTAAGGTGAACAACATCACCAGGCCTTGTAAAGTATGGCAATGGGAAATGTACTGGGTGAGAATGGACTCAAAATACTTTAACCTACATTTATACACACTTACAAATACAAATACACTCATACACATTTGCCAGGACTGAGATTAGCAGACCTGCCTATCTTGATAGTCAGTCCATACTGTTTCATAGTTCCTGCGTGTGGCTTGGGGCTTATTGGGCTGAAGAGTGTCAACAGATACCTCTATGGTTGATGAAGACAGTGGGCCTTGTAAAGTGGACCTTGGGACATGTACTGAGAGTACCCTGGCTTACAAATGTAAAACTCACCCCAAATGGATATAGTTATCACTCAAACACATACACAGGATACAGTTCTCACACACACACACACACACACACACACACACACACACACACACACACACACACACACACACACACACACACACACACACACACATGCACACACACACTTACCAGGAGTGAGATTAGAACCCCTACCTATTTTGTTATTACTAATACAGTGTTATGCATTTATTGCAAGCATCACAGAGCTTATAGTATGAAGAGTGTCCCACAGTTCTTCTAAGGTGAACAACATCACCAGCCCTTGTAAAGTATGGCAATGGGCAGTGTACTGGGAGAGTAAGGCCTCAAAATGCTGTATCCTATGAATATACACACTTACAAACACACACACACACACATTTTCAGGACTCAGATGAGAACCCCTACCTATGTAGACATTCATACCATAGTGTTATGCAGTTACTGCATGCACCATGGAGCTTAAAGGGTGAAGAGTGTCCCAAGGGACCTATATAGTGAATAGCATCACCAGCCCTTGTAAAGTATGGCAATGGTAGGTGTACTAGATGAGAAAGGCCTCAAACTACGTTCACCCACATGTTTACACACTCACAAACACTGTTATACACACTAATGCACACACTCATGTTTGCCAGTACTGAGATCCATAGGTTCATAAGTATGTACTAGGTGAATGGCCATGGAGCCTTTACAAGCCTAGCCCATGGGATTACCCTGGCATTGTGCCACCTGACGATAGTCCCCAGTGTGTCTAATGAGTATAGCCACTGGAGTGATCCCCGGGGTGGGATTTCTATTCCCCATCCACTCATCCAGATTTCCTTTGAAGAGGGCCAGTGAGGTGCTCTGCTTAACATGTATGTGAATTCTATTCCATAGCATGGGCAGTCTCTTGGTTATGAACTTTTCTCTTCAGCATGTTCTGTTGATTGTGGAAATGTGGTTGAGGTCTCTGGGGTATGTGGTGTGGATGGATTGGGTTCTTTAGATGTAGCATTCCTGACAGAGCTGGGTCAGACATGGCTTTGTAAGTCAGGCTGCGATTGCCTCTATGTAGCCAATATGAGACAGAGAATAGTTGGTGTTATTGGAGTCTGTCCAAATAGGGTAAGTGTTTAAGGCCAAGGATCCTCTTTGTGAAGTATTTTTGCAGCCTTTCCAGTTGTTGCAGGTGTCCAGTGAGGTACATGCCAAATGGGCCATTGTACTCGTTAATTGGCCTAATGAGGGGAGAGTAGAGGGAGACAATGTCCTCTTACTTCCTGGATGTAACACTCTTAGTAATGAGATGTGCCACATAGAAGGACTTTCTGAACACAGTGGCACTGTGGTGGTCAACAGAGAGCTCGCTGCCAACCTGTGTTCCCAGTTCTCTTGTAACGACTTCAGTGTTCAGTGGACTACCATCGATGTGGTGATTCATGGGAACCATGTTGTTCCCAAAGGGAATGTCGGCACTTTTTCTGGCATTGAGCTAAAGTCCAGAGTTCTGACACCAGTCGTAGGTCTCAGTGAGGCCTTTCTGCAGGATGTCAACATCACATGGGGAGGTAATAATAGCACCCACCTTGCAGTCATCTGCAAACATTGTCAGCCAGAATCCCCTCATGTCTGGCTGGACTTCAGAGGTGTAAATCCTGAACACAAGGGGACCCAGGACCAAACCTGTGGAACTCCACTTGTGACTGGTTGGCAGTATGACATGGAGTCCACTGCTTTCACATCATGGGTTCTGTGAGCCAGTTTGCAAGCCATCTAGTGATATAGGGGTTGATGCCTAGCTGAAGGTATTTGTCTAGGATTCCTGAGTGGAGAATGGTATCCAAGGATTAGAAGGGCTTGCCTATCTTGTTATTTATTCCATATTGTTATAGTTATTGCACATGACACAGAGCTTATAGGGCTGCAGAGTGTCTGCAGCTACATCTACAGTAGAGGACAACAGTGAACCTTGTAAATTGGACATTGGGACATCTACTGAGTGGACCACAGCAAAAATTGCAAAACCTGCTCCCCAAAGGATATGGTTCTCACACAAACACACACAAGATACTGTTCTCGCATGCACACACACACACACACACACACACACACACACACACACACACACACACACACACACACACACACACACACACACACACACACACACACACACACCAGGACTGAGATTAGAACCCCTACCTATCATGCTACTGCTAATACAGCGTTATGCATTTATCACATGCGCCACGAAGCTTATAGGGTGAAGGGGGTCCCAAGGTACTTCTAAGGTGAGGAACATCACTGGCCCTTGTAAAGTATGGCAATGGGTGATGTACTGGGTGAGAAAGGCCACAAAATACTTTAAACTACACATATACACTTACACATTTGCCAGGACTGAGGTTAAAACCCCTGCCTAAGTAGTCATTGGTACTATAGCATTACACAATTATCGCATGTGCCACAGAACTTGTAGGGCTGTGGGCTGCCCAAAGGTACTTCTATGGTGACTGACATTAGCAGGACTGCTAAAGTAGGGCAATGGGAAGTGTACTGACTATGAAAAGGCTCAAAATCTGTAACCTACAGACACACACACACACACACACACACACACACACACACTTTTACATTTCCCATAACAGAGTAGAACTCCTACTTAACTAGTTATTTGTACTAGAGTGTTACACAATTATCGCACCCACCACAGAGCTTGTAGGGCGGCAGGCTGCCCAAAAGTACTTCTAAGGTGACTGACAACAGCAGGACTGCTAAAGAAGGGCAATGGGAAGTGTACTGAGTGCAAACAGGCTCAGAATTTTTAACCTACAGACACACACATACAAACACACACACCTTTACATTTGCCAGAATTGAGATTAGAACCCCTACCTAACTAGTTATTTGTATTAGAATATTACACAATTACCGCACTCACCACAGAGGTTGTAGAGCTGGAAGCTGCCCATAGGTACTTCTAAGGTGACTGACATCAGCAGGACTGCTAAAGTAGAGCAATGGGAAGTGTACTGGGAGTGAATGAGCTAAAAACTTTAACCTACAGATACACACACACAAACATACACACTTTTATATTTGCTAGGACTGAGATTAGAATCCCTACCTATCTAGTTATTTGTATGATACCGCTATAGAGGTTACAGGACTGAAGCCACTCCAAAGGTACTTCTAAGGTGAATGACATTAGCCGATCTTGTACAGTAGGGCAATGGGAAGTGTACTGGGTGGGTAAGGCATCATAATACTTAGACCTACAGACACACACACACAAAGGTAGGTGATGTGATATTCCAACCCCCACCTCAGTACCATCAGTCAATGAATCTCATCTTCATGCTGACACATGCCAGTGGTTACAAATGGTATGCAACTGTCTGCAGTAGGGCATCACTCTATGCCATTCAGGGCATCCCTGTGTATGACTCACTCTATGTGTGTGTTCCTCTGTGTGTCTCACTCTATCACTGTCTGTCCCTCTCTTCCCCATGTCTATGTGTGTCTATGCTTGACATATTGTAATATGTTCCCAATATATATATATATATATATATATATATATATATATATATATATATATATATATGTGTGTGTGTGTGTGTGTGTGTGTGTGTGTGTGTGTGTGTGTATCACACCCAGCAGAAGCAGATATACCACATATGTGCCACCTATGGCTGGCTGTGGGTAATCCTGTCCGATGGGTGTGTGTGTGTGTGGAGACAGGTTTACATAGCTGTGTGTATGCAATGACATTTGCATGATACACAGATATATAGTCCGATGTGGTATCAGATATGGGCTTCACTTCTCTAAGTGTAGGAGCATGCTCAGTATGACCTTCTATGGTAAGTGTGGGAATCCATTCCAGGGATAGTTGTACTCCAGTCCAGGGTATTGTGTGCTACAGCCATAGCTTGCAACCTGTTAGTGCAAGATATATGGAGATAGGCTGTCAATATGGGGAAACAATGGGCCAAACATAGGGGGGGTACTGTAACTATTGCTCTTATCAATGTATGATTTGCTTGAGTTACAGGGTTTGTTTTAGCAGACATTTTCTGACATATGTAATGTTTGACACTGTACTGTATTGTGTCATCACTTACTGACAGATATAATCAGATCATCACAGTTATTTACCAGAGAAATACAAGATGGATGATGCACAGACCTATATTATGAGGTAAAGGCTAGACATTCTTGCACAATCTGGCCGTTTGGGAGGTGTAGCTACAGCCGATTGACTGATGAAGCTGTTTAAAAGGTCCAGCACTTGGTGATATACTGGCTGGGGATCTCCTGGTTGTGCACTATTCTTCTTACCTGAAAGGTCATATCCTGGTGTGGCCATACCTGTACAGATTCTCACAGATTCTGCTTTCAAACAAGTCAGACCAAAAAGTACACAATGAGGAACCTTGTTTGCAGACAGAAACGCCTCCGAGTCAAAAAGCTTCTTAACGCTTTTATTTTGAACAAACCAAAGAGCTTTGCCACAGACCACTGCAGCTTCTTCAGAGAAACAAGTTAGACAAAAAACACTCACTTTAAAAATACTACATCAGGAAATGACATATTCCTGTTTCCTGTTACCGAACAGTTGTATTTAAAAACACATACAAAGTGCTAAAAAATTAAAGGCATCCCACATTTAGAATCATTTTTAAAAGTAGCACACAACAATAAGAAATGGATTCAATTATATGAAAAAAGATCTCAGCGACTTAACAATAATATAGATGACAAAAAACAGATGTCATTACTATTTACAATAAACTACTATACAAAATATGTAAGTAGATCTATCGAAAAGTATACTCTGATACTCACTTAAACATTAAAAACAAATTTGCCTTGTATGAGGTGTGTATAAGGGATAAATACTGCTCATATTTGCTCAGGCTTAGTTTATTAAACATTCTGTTTGTGCTGTAACCATGCAGGACTAAGGAAAAAAGAAAAAGGGGGGGGGGAGGGGGGGGGGGAAGAAAAGGAAAGGGAAAAGTATCATTTGCCCTGCGGAAAACACGTGCGACCTAAAAGATTCAGCACGTGAGAATCCATTGTGTCTTCCTACTAAGACCACTAAGACTAGGTTATAAACCTGACTGTTAGGTTAAGCAAGCCCTGAATAGTAGACGGTCAAGTCAACTAGCTAGACCCAGTGTGTTAGTGCAAGGTGCTGAAAACAAACAAGACTGCCAAGTCATCCAATATGTGTTGCCTGATATACGGGTCAGACCTAAAGTCAGAGAAAACTATATAATAACAGTAGGTTTTACCTAAAATAACTTTTTAATTTAAGAACTGGGGCAATGTTGCAGTTAGTGTTAAGGCCAGGAGACAGAAAGCGCCCAAGCAACTGCCAATCCAGCTCACAATTTTCTAGTATTAAAGATACAGGGCCCCTCTGATTTTTAAGGGTACATGGTCTATAGCCATAAAGCTAAAACTATGTCCTGGGAACAATGCAATATGTTTGGCCAGTGCGTTGTCATCTTTACATGTCCTAATTGCATACAAGTGCTCATACATCCTATCTCGCAGTCTCCTGTCGGTTTTTCCGATGTAGAACCCAGAGCAGTTGCACATAGCAATGTATATTACTGATTTGCTCTCACAATTAAGTGCATGCTTGACGACAAACTTCCTGTCCCTAACAAGGAATGTCTCCCTGTTCGGACATTGTTACAGAAGTTACAGAATCCACATCTGGACATTCCTTTCCTTTTATAAAAACTATGCTGTTGGATATCCCTTTGTAATAGTTCCTTCAAATTTTTAGATCGTTTAAAAATAAATCTGGGTTCGTCTCCCAATTTTCCTGCTAGTGATGGGTTTGAGGATATCAACCTCCAATTCTTACGGATGATGTCCAGAATTGCTTCTGAATTAGTACTAAAAATAGTGACGAAGCTCAAAGATAAATCTGTGTTTGATTCTCTGCGGTCAACATTGCTACCTATTAGACCACTTATAGGCACCTCATCTGTGAAACTACTAACTACACTGGAGGAGACCTATTGTTTAGTCAATAAAGGGGTGTAGAAGCCTCTAGTTCTTTTAAGAGTAACTTCCTCAATAAGTTCACAAACCATTTTCTCAGGATAGCCACGGTTAGTGAACATTTCCTTCAGAAATGAACATTCCTTAACAAAATCCACAAGGGTGCTGCACATTCTTCCTGCCCTCACCAGCTGTCCCTTCACTATAGATCTTTTCTGTTTGTGAGGGTGAAAGCTGGTGAAGTGCAGGAAAGAATTGCAGTATGTGACTTTCTAAAGACGGTGGACCTGAAGCACTGATGACAAATATCCTTCGTAAGTTTGACATCTAAATAATCCAGCTCGGTGGTAGAAAATTTAAAAGTGAACTTCAGGAACTCAGTGGAATTACTGATATTATCCACTAAGTTTTTCGCTTCCAATTCTGACCCCCTGAACAGGAGGAACATGTCGTCAAGGTAGCGAGTGTAGAAGGTAACAGGGGCCATAATACCAGGGAGATCAGCCAAGATGTTTGCTTCCCAGTACCCCATTACATAGTTTGCCACACCTGCTCCACATGGGGAGCCCATCGCCACACCCCGTTTCTGTAAATAGAAGTCACCGTCAAATAGGAAGTAGTTACTGGTTAGTACTATTTCAAGTAATTCCATAACCAGTTCGACCTCCAATCTGGACGCCCCAAAATTTTGTAACATTGACCCTGTCCATTCAACCGCCTCTAAGTGCGGTATGCACGTATAGAGGTCAATGACATCAATAGTTAACAAGTTGTCATCTTCATTGAATGGCAGTTTGTTTATGTTGTCCAAAATGTCCATGAGTCCTTACACACACTTGGAATGTACTTAACGTATTTGTCCAAGATGTGTGTGATTAGTTTGGAACATGGGTAAGTAATAGAGGATCTACTGTCAATTAAAGCTCTCATAGGGGTCAGTAACACTTTTATGGATTTTAGATCCCAAACATAACGGGATCTTAGAAGACATGATGTCAATATAATTATATGTCTTGATATCAATTTTCCCGTTAAGAAAAGGTCCCTAAAATATCCCCTGATCCTTTGTGTGGTACCGTTAACTTCATTTCTTGAAGCTTTTGTGTAGGCATCACTATCAAGGAGGGAAGTCATTTTCTCATTATAGGTGACATTATGAAAAATCACCAAGCCTCCTCCCTTGTCCGGTTTTAACACCCGTATAGGTAACTGACTAAGTTCATCCAGTAATAAGCGTTGTTCTTTAGAAATATTGGGAGTTGTAGGCCTATTATATTCATTATATTTGTTACCCAAAATCTAAAATCAAATTCACACATGTTCTCAAACAATTCCAACGTAGAATGTAATGGAGGATTAAAACACTGGACAGTTTTGAAGTCCTACATTGGGGATGGCTTACTTCACCATGATTCACAGCCTCTGTTTCATGATTGAACAGTAACTTAAGATTCATTTTTCTTACAAAACACTTTAGTTCAATAATTTCTTTAGCAACATTCCCATAGGAAGTTGGAACAAAAGTGTTTCCAAAAGCTAACAATTCTATCAATTGTTGGTCCAAAATAATATCAGAAAAATTGTAAATGGTAAAGTCGCCATTCGTGTTAGTGAGAATGACAGGGGGCCCACCATAAGAAGGTGAGCTAGAGGCATCAGCGTCGACAATACTAGAACTATCTGCCACCAAGAAGTTAGGTATGGGGTCAAGCAGGGGCAAGTTTGTTACTGCTCTGTTCCTGTAAGACTTCTTGCTGCGTTGCCCTAAAAAATTTTTGTTGTTACTATTCCCTGCATTATAAGTGTTGTGCCCCCTATTGTCATTGTAACCTTTGTCACTTCTCTCGTGGCTTCCCTTATCTTTAGCAAAGCCCTTAATTCTGTTACTCCTTCTAGGTGTTGGGGTGGCATGAACATTCCCAGAGTCTTCTTCATCAAGGTCTTCTACCCCGTCCTCATCCTCACCTAGTGTTTGGACAGGATATTCATTATTACTACTTATAACATGTCTGGTCCCTTTAAGGTTAGGGTAAGCAGCATTTTTACCATAAGCCTCTGTCCCTACTCAATTTTTACTCTTGTTTCCCTTTAGTTTAAGTAGCAGAGTATCAATACTGGACAAAATCCGTCCGTCGAACTGGTATCTATTAAAATCTAAATGTTGCTTAATTTCATTGTCTAAATCATTAATTTCTTTTAATACAACATCAACATTTGCACCATAGTGCTTAATAATAACATTCATTAACTCAGCACCATGTTTTTGAAAAAGAGCCTCCAGGTCAATCAAGAAGTCATGGTCTGAAATTAAACCAGAAGGCGTAAAATTATTCCGCAAGCCTTTTGGTACAATATTTTCATTAATGCATTGCTTGAAGTAAGCAGACTCAAGCTGCAGTTTTTTTAATTTTAATAATTTAGAGTCAAAAATCTTAAGCTTTTCTGATAAGCATAAGCCATCATTATTTGCGACAGTACCTGTATTTATTCCTTGCTCGGTGAAAAGCAAGTTAGCAGTGTCCAATAGCCAGCCACCGAGGTCTGGAATTCTATTATTAGACCCTGTAGGTATATTGTCATTACTGGAACCAGCAACTGCTCCATTCCGAGCAGTTGTTTGGACGGTGGTATGTTCGTTAGAGGCCGCTGCAGCGCATTTAACCAGTCCGTCTTATTGCTTCCAGGCCACTCGGACTTAAACCGGAAAGCTGTAATCCAGGTCCTTGGCTCATTCCTGTGCCAAGAACATCGGCAGGTGACATAGTCCGAGGGTTAGGTTGCGCTGCTGGAATCCAATCTTCATTTGGGCCCTGGCTGTGCTCTATTGTCAAACCATTCCGGCTCGGACCATTTCTCAGTGCATGGAAGGAAGCTTGCATCGTATCCATCCTCGAGTTCATGTCATCCAGTCTAGCTGATAGACCTGCTATCAGCGAAGTTAAGTCAGTGTCCATAGCAGTGCTGCCAGTTGCCATTAACTCAACTGTTAGTCAACTGCTAACAACTACCGGTAAAACAAGGTAAAACACGGAAGGCTGCAAAACTGCAAACCAACAGGAATCCTCCTACGAAAAACCACAAAAACTGCTTTCAAACAAGTCAGACCAAAAAGTACACAATGAGGAACCTTGTTTGCAGACAGAAACGCCTCCGAGTCAAACACAGATTTATCTTTGAGCTTCGTCACTATTTTTAGTACTAATTCAAAAGCAATTCTGGACATCATCCGTAAGAATTGGAGGTTGATATCCTCAAACCCATCACTAGCAGGAAAATTGGGAGACGAACCCAGATTTATTTTTAAACGATCTAAAAATTTGAAGGAACTATTACAAAGGGATATCCAACAGCATAGTTTTTATAAAAGGAAAGGAATGTCCAGATGTGGATTCTGTAACTTCTGTAACAATGTCCGAACAGGGGAGACATTCCTTGTTAGGGACAGGAAGTTTGTCATCAAGCATGCACTTAATTGTGAGAGCAAATCAGTAATATACATTGCTATGTGCAACTGCTGCTCTGGGTTCTACATCGGAAAAACCGACAGGAGACTGCGAGATAGGATGTATGAGCACTTGTATGCAATTAGGACATGTAAAGATGACAACGCACTGGCCAAACATATTGCATTGTTCCCAGGACATAGTTTTAGCTTTATGGCTATAGACCATGTACCCTTAAAAATCAGAGGGGGCCCTGTATCTTTAATACTAGAAAATTGTGAGCTGGATTGGCAGTTGCGCTTGGACGCTTTCTGTCTCCCTGGCCTTAACACTAACTGCAACATTGCCCCAGTTCTTAAATTAAAAAGTTATTTTAGGTAAAACCTACTGTTATTATATAGTTTTCTGACTTTAGGTCTGACCCGTATATCAGGCAACACATATTGGATGACTTGGCAGTCTTGTTTGTTTTCAGCACCTTGCACTAACACATTGGGTCTAGCTAGTTGACTTGACCTACTATTCAGGGCTTGCTTAACCTAACAGTCAGGTTTATAACCTAGTCTTAGTGGTCTTAGTAGGAAGACACATGGATTCTCACGTGCTGAATCTTTTAGGTCGCACGTGTTTTCCGTGAGGGCAAATGATACTTTTCCTTTCCTTTTCTTTTCCCCCTCCCCTTTTCTTTTTTCCTTAGTCCTGCATGGTTACAGCACAAACAGAATGTTTAATTAACTTAGCCTGAGCAAATATGAGCAGTATTTTTCCCTTATACACACCTCATACAAGGCAAATTTGTTTTAATGTTTATGAGTATCAGAGTATACTTTTCGATAGATCTACTTACATATTTTGTATAGTAGTTTATTGTAAATAGTAATGACATCTGTTTTTGTCATCTATATTATTGTTAAGTCGCTGAGATCTATTTTCATATAATTGAATCCATTTCTTATTGTTGTGTGCTACTTTTAAAAATGATTCTAAATGTGGGATGCCTTTAATTTTTTAGCACTTTGTATGTGTTTTTAAATACAACTGTTCGGTAACAGGAAACAGGAATATGTCATTTCCTGATGTAGTATTTTTAAAGTGAGTGTTTTTTGTCTAACTTGTTTCTCTGAAGAAGCTGCAGTGGTCTGTGGCGAAAACGCTCTTTTGGTTTGTTCAAAATAAAAGCGTTAAGAAGCTTTTTGACTCGGAGGCGTTTCTGTCTGCAAACAAGGTTCCTCATTGTGTACTTTTTAGATTCTCACAGATTATTTAGATTCATGACTTATATATTTGGTTGGTTTCCCTTAACATTGTGGTTTTCTAGCACATTTGTTGCAAATCACTCAGGGTTGCAGTCAGGGAATAATGACAGAACACTATAGTTTCAGACTTCGTTATTCTATCAACTTAATATATAGTTTCAGACTTCACACCCTTCATGACGTCCATGCTACTACGCACCCTGTCTGTTATTCTATCAACTTTCTAACATTACGAGACCAATATTTCAAATGTGTCCCTATAGTTGGGCCTTTATCCCACCATCATGTATGGCTTTGTCCAGATCTCTTCTTCTACGAGGTTGAGAGGTATGATACTAGCATTTAGCAGCATGGCCTTACATTTTCATTTTGTTGACTGTGTTATGTTGGTAGTATGGACCCCATAACATTCCCTACAAAGGCACTATGGGTGAGGCATGGACCTTTGCCAGAGGCCTGTAGGCCATGTGAGACTGATGCATGGCATCTGCAGCAAGGCAGTGCATTCTGTCACTCATATGTTCCCAGGCTGCCAGGCAGTGGACCCCCCCTGGGGTGACAATGGTAAGTGACAGAATGCACTGCTGTGTTACTAGGCACCATACATCTCTACGTATGTGAGCCAGACATCTGGACAAAGCCATGAGTAATTGGGTGACAAAGGCCTAAGTATACGGACCATTGTAGCTATTCGCCTTACAAACCTGGAAGGGTGATACAATAACATATTTTCCATTAGCATGCATTTTTCTATAGGGTATGAAGTCTGAGACACTACAATCCATCATTGTTCTCTAACATTAGACTTTTGTGGTTTGCCAGTAATTTGCCAGACAACCACTATTTCGGAATAAAGACACCACAAATATTATGCAAACGTGTGTACATTCTGCAAAAGGTCTGTACAACTGGGAGGTATGGTAACCACTGTGTATGTTACTCCAACCTGTGTACTGTTCATATGTGTGACCCCCTGTACATGACCTGTCCAACTTCCCATCAATAATGGATATTGACATCTGGACAGTGTGTACAACTCCCACTGTAGGTGTAGCTGACATGCAAAATAGTTGCCACTGCATTTCATGGAATATGGCCCTGTCTACACAGTGCTGTACCTAGGTCACTAGGACACGACAGCCATGAGAAGTTGTTGGCCACATCCTGATAGTATTCTCCACAAATATGCATAGCTCATTGACCCCTGCATATTGTGGACATGCAACAAGTTATCATGTTGATTGGGACAGCCCTGGCAATGTGTTCTGTGCTGCTATTACCCTACAAATGTACATGTTACTGCATTTCTGTGGGAATATGGGTGTGGGGGGGCACACCTGTCAATGGTACACATTTGCACAAACTGTGCTGAAATTGGCTTTACATTTTGCTTCCATTTAGCATAGTATTGTGTTCTGTCTTGGAGAATAGAGGCAGATCACTAGAGACCACAGATTAGATTGTAATGCCATACAATTGAGTTTCAGACTTCTTACCCTTCAGAGCCTTACTGCAAATGCAAGGCCTGCTGTGATATCACTGTGTAAGTCTGTAGGGGGTATTCCATCATTGTCACCATTTGTGAGCCTTTGGCAGACATTCCTTTATGGTTTTCTATGGCTGACTTGCTGTGTGGGTATGAGGGGTGGATATAGGATCCCCACAGTGCGTCCATGCATGTGACCTATGATCTACCCTTAGTTGGCCCCCACATACACTGCAGTGGGATTTGTCACCTTAAAAGATACTGCATAATGTGGGGAAGCCAGTATTGTGCAGACATTTCCTGGTGTCCCACATAGTTGTCTGCTGCTATCCCAGTAGGCCACCCCATTCCCTAGCATGCATACATTACCACAGATATGCTACCAAAACATACTAATCCATTCATTTATTGTTAAGAAGACTGACTTACCTTGTGCCTGCAGCAGTTGTGAGGACGGTGCTTGAGGGCTGCCTATGTTTGATGCACACAGTACACTGCCTATACATGGTAAGTTACAGGCAATGTGATGTGTGTGTCATCCATTTTACTGTGTGCGAGTCAGAGAGAGGTGTCATTCCCTGGGTCCCTACAGTGTCAGTGTGTGTGCTATGTGTTGCCTCTTTGCCAAGGCCTGGGCATACTGGGCATGCCTCCATCTGCCTACAGGAGCAGGCTCAGAGGCCTTCTCCTCTGAGTCCCTCTGTGCCTGTGGGGACCTTGGCAATGGTGGGGGCTGTGTGGCCCTTTCTCATATTGTTCCTGCTGCAGCTGTTTTCATAGGCTCATACTGTGTAGCATGGCACATACTATGAACATGTGTGCACATGTGGCTGGAGAGTACTGCAAGGCTCCAACAGATATGTCAAAGCAGTGGAACCGTGACTTCAGCATCCCAAACACATGCTCTATAATGATCCTGATTTGTGCGTGTGCCTCAGCACTATCCTCCTCACCGCCCTCAGCCTCTAGCACATACTGATGAATCAAAGCAATGGCAGCTCCTAACAGTTTTTTGGTTAAAATTCCTCCGCATGTGTACACCAATGGTGCAGATTTTGTGGGAGAAAACAGACTGTAAGGTGTTTGTATAGTTTATACTGTTGTGCTGCAGATGCTGCCTGTATGACTGGCTGACTGTGATGCATTCCACCTGCCAGCTATGTTACTTGTACTTGATTGCTTTTATTCTGCTATTTCCTTTTTTTTTCTTTTTTTCCATTCCCATTTCCGCCCCGAGGCACGCCCCGCAAACCTGGTGCCCAAATGTAAACAGTCCTGTTTTTTTGTTTGTTTGTTTTACACCAAGTGCATGCTGCACAAACCTGTTTAGCTAGGGTAAAAAATGAGAAATAGCCTTCCTCTGAACATAAACACACTCTTCATTTCATGGAATAAGTCAATACAGCATGAGACACATCCCCTTGCTTAGCTGTGCTTCGCTAAGCTCATCTGGGAGCTGTGGAGCTCCAATGTGCTTACAGCAAGCATGACATACCCCCTTTTCATGTCTGCTACTCCTCCTGCTTACACCACTGCCTTATAGTTCCTACATGGTTAGGTGCAGTTTGGCACTTTTCTTCTTTTTGTGATTCAGTAAATTTCCCTCATTAGCAAACCCCACTGCCTTAGTCCCTAGTTACAGCACTAATACAGAGCCTTTCCCCTTAGCAACCACTGTTCCCTGCTGTTGTTTTGATTCTGCATGCCATAGACCATAATGGCAAAATGCAGATTTCACTTAAAATTGCTTTTTCACATTTTTTTTTATTTTCGGCACAATCTCGTTTACGCACCACTGCCCTATGCTTAAACGGCTGAGATCAGCCAAAAAAAAACTTTTATTTTTATAATTTTGCAACACTTTTCCATGCCAATGGCTATATATTTGGCCATTGGCATGCCTAAGGATTAGAATACATGCTTTAGTTTAAGCTGTCATGTAGCCGAATACATTTCTGCATGCTACACTATTCTGCCATAGATGCCTGCTTGCTTACTGGATCACTAATTGACCTCATTTGCATGGTTTTCAACAGCAAATGAGGTCATAAGCATAATCCAATCGTGTATGTGGCAGAATAGTGTTAGCAGGCTCATGCACATCTCACAAAAGATTTTTATTCTTTGTACTTGATAAGATTCCAAAGATTGAAGGTGGTGGGGACACCAAGACAATACTGGAAATTAGAGAATGCCTTTGGCAATTATGTCTTGATGCAGCTAGAGTGCCAGGCATTAATGATAAAATCTCCATTTCCAGTTATTTAAAATATAAATCACATTTTATTTGACTTGGAAATGGCTGCATATAGTAACAGATGTATAGATACACACTATACATAAATACAGAACTGTACAATATTTTAACATTTAAGATATTTATTTTTTATGACATTAGCATCAAATAATTATATTTAAACATAGTGGAATGTTTTTAATATAAGTTTTAAGATACACTGTGGTTTCTTCTAGGTCATTTTGTCTTTTATTGGTGGTGTTTAAATGTTTTGGTTAAGTTATGTATGACTTTTAGGTCTGTTTTCAACTGTTCAAACATTTTAGGGTTGTAACATTTGATGTAGCACCAACTGAATGTTAATGTCTATTAACTAATTAATTAATTAACCAATTTACAAGCTTTGTATATAAGGATTAAATGTTGTACTGTGATGAAGCCCAACAGGATTATGGGTGAAACTGCTTAGTCTGTTATGTGAATAAAGCTGTGTGCTCTCTGGCAAACCGTGGATTTTATTTTTATCAAAATATTTATATCAAAAAGAGAAACAGCTGAAAAGGAATAAGTAATAATATAAACTAGTCTTTCTTTTTTCTAAGACTGTAATAATAAACAGGAAAGCAACTAAACTGGTAGGCTAATCAAAAAATGCTGCTAAAAGAACAGAAAACAACTCTTATCTATAGGGCTGGAGAAAATTGTCTTTACTGCTTGAGTGTCAAACAAGATCAAAGGCAGAGAGGGGACAGGTGTATTGTGGGAGGGAGAAAGGAGCTTGAGCCTGAGCATTTGCTTAAGAGATAGAAGTGACAGCTCAGATGTTAATCATTACCATGACTGCCATAATCTTTAGCTATATGGGTTGAGTCTTACCCAAGAAGCAACCGCTGGCTAGCTTCCAAAAAATCTGGCTCCCTCCCACACCTTCACCCTGACTGTTGATTGAGCATCCCTGTGGAGGAAAAAGCATCAGTCAGCATGAAGAATCTTTAGTACTTTCTTGCCACTTCGTGAAGAAGGCTTCACAGAAGCAGCAGCTAATCTTTAGCAACAATTCTGTCAGATGTGTCCCCAGTGGGAACCCTTCCACCGGAAAATTGGCCTTAAGAAAAACTTGCTATTTATTTTACCAGGGCATTTTAATGGTATTTCCCCATTAAGAAACACTTGCCCAGGGATTCAATAAGTGTTTTTCTCTGTGCAGGAATAATATAGCAGCTCCTGCACAGAATATGGCCGCCGAGCGATCCAGTAAACAAGGCTGGGGGTGTGCATGAGTCTTCCAGCACTATTCTTGCATGGACACCACTGAATAATGCTAATTACCTCATTTGCTGGTGAAAATCATGCAAATGAGGTGAATTAGCAATTCAGTAAGCAGGCAGGCATCCATGCAAGAACAGTGTGAGGTGCAGAAATGTATTTGGCTACTAGCCGAATACATTTCTGTAAAAATCAAAACAGAGGCATGACAGCTCAAAGTAAAGCATGTATTATAATCCTTAGGCATGCCAATGGCCAAATATATGGACATTGGCATGGAAAAGTGTTGAAAAATATGAAAATAAAAGTTTAACATTTTTTGGCCAATTTCATCCATTTAAGCATAGGGCAGCGGAGAGCAAACTGGATTGTGCCGAAAATAAAACAAAAATGTGAAAAGGCAATTTTAAATGAAATTTGCATTTTACCATTATAGTCTATGGCATGCAGGATCAAAACAATAACAGGTAACACTGGTTGCTAAGGAGGAAGGCTGTGGTGTAGTGGTGTAACCATGGACTAAAGCAGTGGGTTATACAAATGAGGAAATTTTAATGAATCACTAAATGTGAGACCAGTCTTTGGCTGCACCTAACTGTGTAGGAGCTATAAGGCAGTGGTGTAAGTAGGAGGAGCAGCTGACATGAAAAGGGGGGTTGTGTCATGCTTGGTGTAAGCAAGGGTGTGTGTCTGGGGCTGTATTGACTTATTCCATGAAATAAAAGTGTGTTTGTGTTCAGGGGAGGGCCATTTCTACTGCAAACTGTTTACATTAGCTAAACGGGTTTGCGCGGTGTGCTCCGGGTCAAAAACAAACAAACAAAATTTAAAAAAAAAAACCGGAAATAGCAGCACTGTTTACATTTGGGCAGCAGGTTTTCCCCAGCGAGCCTAGGGGGTTAAAAGGAGTGGAAATGGGAAGGGAAAAAAAGTGAAATAGCAGAATAAAAGCAATCAAGTACAAATAAAATACCAAGCAGGTGGAATGTATTATAGCCAGCCAATCATACAGGCAGAATCTGCAGCACAACAGTATAAACTGTGCAAACACCTTTCAGTCTGTTTTTTCCCACAAACTCTGCACCATTGGTGTACACATGTGGGCAAATTTTAACTGAAAAAATGTTAGGGGCTGCCATTGCTTTGATACATCAGTATATGGAAGAGGCTAAGGGTGGTGAGGAGGATAATGTTGACAACCGCCCCAGACCGAGGAGAAGACTGTTCAGACCCACGGTAACCTACCAGGAGCTACATGATCTGCAGATAGCAGAGCGCTACAGGGTGGACAGAGACATACTTCAGCAAATCATTGAGCTGTGCCGGCCTCAACTCAGACGCAGAGCCAACAGAGGGGAACCCATCCCAGTGGATACCAAGGTATGTGTAGCCTTAAGAATACTAGCTACAGGTACTTTCCAAAGACCTACTGAGGACACCATGGGGGTCTCACAGGCATCTGCATCCAGGGTGCTCTACCAGTTCCTGGATGCCATGCTGCCACATGCCGGTGAGCACATTTACTTCCCCAACACCCATGAGGACAGGACCAGTAATATGCGTCTCTTCCACCATGTAGCAGACTACCCGGAAGTACTGGGTGTGATAGACTGCACGCATATCCACATCAAAGCACCACCCGGTGAACAGGGTAGGGTCTACATCAACTGCAAGGGCTTCCCCTCTATCAACTGCCTGGTCATGTGCAATGCCCAGGGCATTATTATGAATGTGTGTGCTGGCAGCCCTGGAAGCTATCACGACTCCCACGTCTGGCATTTTTCACAGCTGTGCCAGGCATTTGCCAGAGGGGACATCCCATATGGTCATCTGGTGGGGGATGCTGGCTATGCACTGGAGCCGTGGATGATGACACCCATCAAAAATGCACACACACCCACTCAAGAATGCAATAATGAGCCACACGCGCAAACCAGGATCATTATAGTGCAAGTGTTTGGGATGCTCAAGTCACGGTTTTGCTGTCTTGACATATCTGGTGGCTCCTTGCAGTACTCTCCAGTCATATGAGTGCACATGTTCATAGTATGTGCCATGCTACAAAATATGATCCTGCGGAAACAGATGCAGCAGGAACAGCATGGGGAAGGGCCACATAGCCCCCCACCATTGCCAAGGTCCCCACAGGCACAGAGGGACTCAGAGGAGGAACCCCCTGAGCCAGCTCCTGTAGGCAGATGGAGTAGTGCCCAATATGCCCTGGCCTTGGCAAAGAGGCAACTCATAGCACACACACTGACACTGTAGGGACCCAGGGACTGACACCTCTCTCTGACTCACACACACAGTAAAATGGATGACACACACATCACACTACCTGTAACTTACCATGTATAGGCAGTGAACTGTGTGCATCCAACATAGGCAGCCATCAAGCACCATCCTCACAACTGCTGCAGGCACAAGGCAAGTCAGTCTTCATAACAATAAATGAATGGATTAGTAAATTCTGGTAGCATATCTATGGTATTGCTGCATGCATGCAAGGGAATCGGGTGGCCTCCTGGGATAGCAGCAGATAACTGACAGCTATGTGGAACACCAGGAAATGTCTGCCCAATACTGGCTTCCCCAGAGAATGCAGTAGTCCCCTAGGTGACAATTCTCACTGCAGCATATGTGGGGGACTAACAAACTTGGGGTTCATAGGTCACATGCATGGATGTCAATGTGTGGGTCCCATACTCACCCCTCAGCCTCACCCAGCAAGTCACCTGTAGAAAACCATAAAGAAATATTTGGTAAAGTCCCACAAATAGGGACAATGATGGAATACCCCCTAAAGACTTATACAGTGATAGCACAGCAGATCATGCAGTTGCAGTAAGGCTCTGAAGGGTAAGAAGTCTGAAACTCAAATGTATGTGATTACAATCTGACCTGTGGACTGTAGTGATATGCCTCAGGTTTCCAAGACAGGGCACAATACTATGCTACATGGAACCAAAATGTAAAGCAAATATCACGACAGTCTGTGTAAATGTGTACAGTTGACAGGTGTGCCCCCCACATGTTCCCACCGAAATGCAGTTACATTGATGTTTGCAGGGAAATAGCAGCACAGCACATATTGCTAGGCCTGTCCCAATACACATGAAAACATGTTGCATGTCCACAATTTGCTGAGATCAATGAGCAATGTGTATGTGTGGTTAATACTGTCAGGATCTGGCCAGCACTTACTTCTGGCTGTTGTGTTGTAGTGGCCTAGATACAGTGCTGTCTTTGACAGGACCATGTGCAGATAACTGCAGTGCCTACTATTATGCATGTCAGCTACACCTACTGCTCTGCCACTGACATACCTGGAAGTCACAGTGCTATGTGGAATATACTACACATATAATGGACATGTCTGCACAGTAGAATGCACTCTATACCCATATCCATACCTCACAGCCTCTGACAGCAAGACATCTGGACAAGGTCAGAAATAAAAAGTGGGACAAAAGCACAATGATAGGCATGTGTTGTAAATATTGCCCTTACATACTGAGAAAGTTGGCAAGATGAGGGGTTTGCATTAGCGGGAATTGTCTGAAGGTTATGTAGTCTGAAACAGTAATGTCTGTCATGATTTTGTAACATGTCTTCAATTATATGCAACTAACTTGCCATAGAAACACAAGTTTATGTAGACTGGACAAAACTTCTAGGCAAACGCCTGGACAGTCTGCCAAAAAATGCACAGTTGAGAAGTATGGCTGCACCAGCATATGACATCTCAGGTAAGAAAGATAACACACAAGCAGGAGATCCCCAGCCAGTATATCACCAAGTTGCTGGACTGTTTACACAGGGTCATCAGTCAACTGTCTGTAGCCACACCTCCCAAATGGCCATGTTGGGCAAGAATGTACATAGCTGGGCTCATAATGTTGGTCTGTGCATCATACATCTTGCATTCCTCTGGCAAAGCACTGGAATGAGCTGAGGATGTCTGTCACTAGGTAATGGCACAATACATTGCAGTGTCAGACTACAGATATGTCAGAAAATGTCTACTAAAAAACCCAGTACCCCTCAGAAAGTCCTGTTTACCCCTGAGAGTTATGGCTGTAGCACACAAAACCTCAGATGGAAGTACACCTATCTCTGCAATGGCGTCCCACTCTCACTATAGAAGGTCACAATGGGCATGCTCCTGCACTTAAGAGAATCACAGGTCATGTTGGAACCCACATCGGACTATATGACTGTATTGTGTATATATGTCTGTGCATACAGACAGCTATGTACACCTTAACTGTCCCAACACACAACCATCAGACAGAAATACCCTCAGCTAGCTGTAGGTGGTCCAGATGTGATATATTTGCATCCATTGCATGTGATACACAGACATATATATGGGCAACAGATAACAATATGTCTAGTTTACACACACATAGATGTAGGGAAGTGAGTGCCAGACCATGATAGAGAGAGAGAGAGAGAGAGAGAGACACAGGGGGACACACACACAGAGTGAGTCACACAGACGGATACCCTGAATGGCATAGAGTGAAGTCCTGCTGTGGACAGTGGCATACCAGTTGTAACCAGTCACACATGCCAGCATAAATGGTGAGCCTCATTGTGTAATAGTACTGAGGTGGGAGTTATCATATCACATCACCTGCGTGTGTGTGTGTGTGTGTGTGTGTGTGTGTGTGTGTGTGTGTGTGTGTGTGTGTGTGTGTGTGTGTGTGTGTGTGTGTGTGTGTGTGTGTGTGTGTGTGTGTGTGTGTGTGTGTGTGTGTGTGTCTGTAGGTGTAAGTAGTAGGAGGCCATTCCCACTCAGTACATTTCCCATTGCCCTACTTCAGAAGAACTGCTGCTATCATTCACCTTAGAAGTACCATTGAACACCTATCAGCCCTATAAGCTCTGTAGCATATCCAATAACTGCATAGCACTATAGTACAAATAACTAGATAGGTAAGGGTTCTAATCTCAGTCCTGGCAAAGTGAGGGAGTGTGTGTTTGTTTGTAGGTGAAACCGTTTTAAGCCATTCCCACTCACAACACTTTCCAGTGCCTTACTTTAGCAGTCCTGCTGATGTCATTTCCTCTTAGAAGTACCTTTGCACAGCCCCAGCCCTATAAGCTCTGTGGTGCATGCAATAACTATATAACAGTATAGTACAAATAACTAGATAGGCAGGGGTTCCATTCCCAGTTCTGGCAAATGTGAGTGTGAGCGACTGTGTAAAAGATGATGTATTTTGAGGACCTTCCCACCCACAACACTTCCGAGTGACCTACTGTAGCAGTCCTGCTGATGTCATTCCCCTTAGAAGCACCTTTGGGCAGTTGTCAGCCCTCTAAGCTCTGTAGCATGTGCGATTACTGCATAACACTATAGTACAAATAACTAGATAGGCAGAGGTCATACTTTCAGGTCCAGCAAATGTGTGTGCAGTCTATGTGCAAGTGTTTGTAAGTGTGTATGTTTGTAAGATGAAGTAGTTTGAGAACTTACCCACCCAGTTCCCTACTTTAGCAGTCCTGCCTATGTCATTCCCCTTAGAAGCACCTTTGGGAAGTTGTCATTTCTGTAAGCAATGTAGTGCATGCGATAACTGCATAACACTATTGTACAAATAACTAGATAATCAGGAGTTCTACTCTCAGGTCTGGCAAATGTGTGTCTGTATAACTGTATGTGCAAGAGTTGGTAAGTGTATATGCTTGTAGGATGAAGTATTTTGAAGACTTTCCCACCCACAACAATTCCCAGTGCCCTCCTGATGTCATTGTCCTTAGAAGTGCCTTTGGACAGCATTCAGCTATATAAGCTCCGTGGTGCATGTAATAATTACGTAACGGTATAGTACAGATAACTAGATAGGCAGGAGTTCTATACTCAGTTGTGGCAAATGTGTGTGTGAAGGTGTTTGTAAGTGTGTATGTTTGTAGAGTAATTTATTTATATGCTCTTCCCACCCAGTACATTTGCCATTGCCATACTTTTCAAGGGCTCTTGACGTAATCACCTTAGACATACCTTGTGACACTGTTAATCCTATAAGCTCCATGGCGCGTGTGATAACTACGTAACACTGTAGCATACATAACTAGATAGGTAGGGGGTTCTAATCTCAATACTAGTAAGTGTGGAACTGTGTGTGTATGTGTGAGACCCACATCAGTGTGTGTGTGTGTGTGTGTGTGTGTGTGTGTGTGCGTGTGTGTGTGTGTGTGTGTGTGTGTGTGTGTGTGTGTGTGTGTGTTTGGGTGGGAATCTTATCCTCTGGGGGTGTGGGTTATACCATTTTGAGGCATGTACCACCCAGTACATGTCCTATTGCCCTACTTTACAAGGTCTGCTGATGTCAGTCATCCTAGATGTACCTGTATACACTTATCAGCCTGGTAAGCTCTGTGGCATGTGCAATAACTGTGTAATACTATAGTGGAAATAGTTAGATAGATAGGAGTTCTAATCTCAATACCGACAACTATACTAGTGTGTGAAGCTTATTCCCTGTGGCTGTTGCGTGTGTAGGTTATACCATTTTAAGGCCTGTGGATCCCCTACCCATGACATTATTTTAAAGACCCTGTTAATGGCATCTGCCTCACATGCACCATGTAACACTATACAGCCCATACCAGTCATCTGTACAGATGTACATGGGATATCCACATGTTTGCACCCTTTATGTGGTCTGTGTCCCCTGACAATGAACATTCCTGTGATATCATTGCCAAACATGTCACAGTTACCATACTGACACACATGTCAGCATCAGGCATTGTACCTGACTGACACATCATGCTGATACAAAGTCTGTCACACTATCACATGTGCATGTATGTAGGAGCAGTAGACGAGACCAATCGCTATGTCTGGTGGGTAATCCCACCATCCATGAAGGCATTTGCAAGATTACCTGTTGTAAGAGGATGTGTGTATGTCCCAGGCATATAATGTATGTAGAGCATGGCATGTGTACGCAGCTCTATAGCACATACAAGTGGATACATAGGGTTACTAATATGTCTATTGGCAACTGTATATGTGTTTCCATATGCACAGCCCCTGTGGCTGTCTTCAGTGTGTGTATGTGATGGCTATACCATGTTGTGTATGTTGTGTGCCTCTTCCACCCTGTGAACTCCCCCATTGGCAAACTGGTGTCAGCCCATACAGATGTCATCTACCATACATGCACAGCTACACAGTTTTTAGCACCAAGCCACTGTGGTGCAATGGTCATATCACTGTGTATTGTACATTAATAGATGTGTAGGTCATTCACTCTGATAAGTGTCATCTCCGTGTGCATGTGTGTTGCAATGCATGTCCCCATGAAGCAGTGTGCGTGTGTTGTGTTGCTGAGATACACACACACACACACACACACACACACACACACACACACACACACACACACACACACACACACACACACACACACACACACACACACACACACACACACACACACACACACACACTCCTGGTGCAGTCTGGCACAGCTGTGACACCTATGGGGCCTTCAGGGTAGACCTTACAGTAGTTCTGCTTCTGCAATCCATCTTTATCATTGCTACTGTTCGGCCCACAACAAAGGATGACAAATCCTACTGTGTGATGGGCCTAGTAGCAGAATGGTAATTGTGGCCCAGACCAAGGCTTTTGGAGTGAGCTATACAGTGTCATCAAGTGCATATGCATGTACTGTAACAGCTGACTTACTGCTATACCGACCACACACTGACAAGGTGCAACAATATGTGATGATAACTGATGAGGGGACAGGACTGCACACTATCACTGCAGTACATACACAGTTCAGACTCACAGGGATTCATTTCACACAACATTGCAGGACAGTCTGCAATACATACAGGACACATGTAAAGTACTAGGTGCATGGCTTCATAAGATGATACCAGGCTATTGGCCCTGATACCCTCATAAGCCTGGCCCAGACTTTTCCCCATGCTCCTTCCAAGCCAGCACTTGTTTCCCCTGTCCATTTGGGACATGCAGGATCCCAGGGGTGCCTCATCCATTTCCCATGCAGTCATCCAGCTTCCTCTTCCAGAGGGCTATGCACGTAATCTGCTAGATATGGGGAGGGAGTGCATTTTACAAACAGTGTATTGTGTGGGACACCACACTATCCCACCAAGTACTATGCATGTCATAGACTGGGTGAGGGCCTTGCGTACATGATGCGTGAGTGCAATTTGTCTTACAGATATGCAGGAGTGCAATCAAGGCTGGTTTGGACATGGCCTTGTATGCCAGACACAGGTCACCTATGATCAGTCTGTATGAGACTGAGTACAGGGACAGGGCTTTCAGCCTACCTGCATAAGGTAGGTGTTGCAGACCCTGGAATTGCCTGGTCATGAACCTCTGTGGTCTCTGCAACTGCTGCATTTGCTTGGCAAGGTACATGCCAAAGGAGCCATTGCACTTGGTAATGCATCTGATAAGGGTGGAGTACAGGGATGTTGTGGCCTCCTGGTTCCTGGATGACATACCCATATTTGTGAAGTGGGCCATGCAGACAGCCTTCCGTACAACGGTGCCCACACGGTGGAAAACTGTCAGGTTGCTACTAACCTTGGTGCACAAGTCGCCTCACACCTGATTGCATGCTTAGTACATTATTACTGTCATACTTAGTGTGGATGACATCTGCCACAGCAGGGAGAATGATGCCTCTCCTGGCATTCAGTTTGCTTCTTGCACCAGTCATTAATTGGGTAAGTGCCTCTTGAGGGATGCTTACATCAGTTGGGGAATGTTAGACAGTGGCCAGCTTGCAAGCATCTGTACACCTGGTCAGCCACAGACTACTGCTTTTGTCCTGTGCCTCAGATACATATATCTCAAACAGTAGTGGCCACCAGACCAATCCTTGGGGTACATCGCTTTGGAAGAATCTACTACTAGAGGTGGGCTCCACTACCTTGACCAAGTGGGTACTATCATTGGGCCAGTTAGTTACCCATCAGATAACCTACAGGTTGGTGCCTAGCTGTGTAGGCTTATGTATCCTGGCCACCTGGGGATTATTGTGAGAAAACTGGGCTAGGTGAAGATAGGAATTGTTCACCATCTTCCCCTCATCCTCGTGTTTGTCGACCACATCAGAGAGGTCAACCAGGTTTAACAGGCCTGCTCTCCCTTTGACAATAGCATGCTGTGTGGGCTCAAGCATGTCAATATTGCCAATGTCCCTGTTCATAATGTCCTTGATATTGCCTTCCATGCCCTTGCAGAGCAGGCTATTTAGGCTGATGTGCATATGATTGGCTGAGTCTGTGGATTGCTCCACCTTTGTGTATAGGGATGACAGTGCTGTCCTCTGTGCAGATGGGATGACACTGGTGCTCAGGCTGTGGTTGACTACAGTGCAGAATGGATCTGAGATCCCATGCCTGTGTTCCTATAGAATGCAGCCAGGGATGTTATCAGGCCTATGGAGACCTCTGTGTGTTGCCTTTGAGAGGGCATTATGGACCTGCTCCTTAATGATGAGGGGAGGGAGGAAGGTGCTGTACATTCACATGTGTACCAATGGGAGGACAGTGGGGTGATATTTACACTTCACGTGTTTGCAGCCTGTTGCCTGTATCCATGCCATATGTGTATGTTGTGTTACTGACCACCCCTACAGAGCAGATTTGTGTGTTGATTCTGGAATGGCAGACACATGTGTGGAAGGCCTAGTGAATGGCCTTGGTGGATGTGTCCAATTTGCACTCAAAGACAGCCTTAGGGTAAATCACCTGTGAACTCATTTGCTTGTGCAGACCAAGGTGACATTGCTTCCAATGAGGCACCTGTTCCTTCTTGGCCCATTCAGCAATTATTTCCACCTATTATGTTATTTGTGTATTGCTGCCATCCACCACAGGCGTTTACCCTGCCTTGAGGGAGATTATGTTGTCCTGTCAGGTACTGCTGAGTCCATACAGCTATGTAGGTGCCCGCATAGTATTGTGGTGTGGGCCTGGACACTGCTGCTAATTCCAACAAATGGGATTTTGGCTGTACATCTACATCTACCTGCTCTAAGGAGATTTATAGTAATTTCTGTACAGTTGATTCTGTCTGACGCTGTAAAGGGTGAGAGTGGGCAAGGGAGATGGTGATTTGAACAGTAATGGCTATGTGGTCAGATATTGCCAAGGAGAATGGCACTATAGGAGTGCTACAGTGGTTAATCATGTTGGTTAGGACCAGGTACTGGATATTTCTATCTGCCATAGGAGTGTTGACTGGCTGATCCACTGTATTGCCATTGACAAAGCCGAGGAATCTATGTGTATTCATGTTCAGGTGGCATAAGTCATGCACACTATGGCTGGGTATTTGAAGTCACCCAGGAGCAGGGTAGATGATTGAATCCTGACAGATTCCAGCAGGTCCCAATAGGTGTGGTGGATGTCCATAGTCATGGTTGGAGGCCTGTAGCTAGCCATGATGTGAGTAGGTGTTTTGTCAACTGTTAACTGCACTTGGGATTCCTCCCATGCGTCATACTGTTTGGATAGCCTGGAGGTGTATATGTGTAAGCTAAGGTTCATCACTCTACCTCCTCTGGCTTTGCAGGCCTCCATTTGGGGTCTAAATGTATGATCAGATGAGTGACCTGACAAAGATGGTGTGCTCTCCCCAGCTACAAAGCAGGTATCGGTGAATGCACAAATGTCGGCATCCTACAGGACAAGGTACGCTTGCATTGACATGGGTTTCTGGGTAAGACACCTAGCTCCTGTTAGAGCAAGACATCTGCACAAAGGTACACATCAGTGGTGGGCAAAGGCCAGTAAAAAGTGTCACTTTATGAATCTAGCTGAAACACACTTAGATGCCAGCAGAGACGGTGTCACATTCACAGGCCTACTCTGCAGGATATGACATCTGGCAATCAAATGTATGCTAATATGTTATGATTTTACGTCTTTAATGGGCTGCCAGTGATGTGCCAGACAATACATAACTGTATGAGGCAATGACTCCAAATATGAGGCAGACATGTGGTCAGTCTGCAAAACTCTGGACAGTTGTCAGGTATGGGCTCAGTATATCACATACAGTTCAACACACACATCTGCACCTGTTGTGTACTATGCACTTACCTTATATAAATCTCTTACATTTGTTAGACAAGCATATGTATCAGAGAAGCATTCACAGGTGACATATGAATAATTACAATATCCCAGGTAGCTGACCTAACTGGCCTAGCAGTGATACACTCAGTATTGGACAACAGACATGCTAGCAGTAGTCATACATGAACTGACCTTTGCTGGGGTGACCCAGGGGCCACAGATGTGCTCCATGTCAATGCAGACAGGGCAAGCGGGAATGACCATAGGTGCTGGACAGCAGCATGTGGGTCCAGCAGGTCTTGTTGTGGCCTAGTGTTTAATGTCCCATTTGAGATTATTGCATCCTCTCTTCTGCATTCCATTATAAGCTTATGTGATTGACATACCTGTTACAGTGATGAAGAGTTTCCTCACAACAATGCAAATGGTTAGGTTTGTGTAGTCTCAGTCGGTCATTGTGTAGATGGGTTGAGAGCTGTGTACAGCAGCTTGCCTTTTGTGGGTACTGCTTATAATCAGGTGATGGTCTGTGCACAAATCAGTGTCTCCCACTTCTTACTTGCATCCAGAGTAGCTGTGTTGTCTTTCAATTAGCCAATGCTATAGCAACACAGTGCTATAATTACATCCTTTATGTGGGTCTTACCCATTTTCCTTGCCTGTGTGGAGAACATTATGGAGGTGTGGGGGCTACAACTTCACAGACAGTAGATGGGAATACCTCTCAGGATAGGACATGTGGAGACAGTCCAACAACATGGGGACAAAGCTCCACAACTGGGTATAGATTGTAAGCAAGTAGTGCTGTTATAGACATAGAGTGTTGCTAGATTAACAGGGTTTGTCTGGATATGCATTTTCTGCATGACTTGATGTCTGACAGTGATATGTCTCTGACATACCTTTCATCTGTCCTGATGTCCATAGACTTCTCAGAGGTTTGCCTGTTATGTTTGGTCTGTTCCTCAGACAATGTCTGTTTTTGTGGAATCAGTAGGATAATGTGAGGATTGCAGTCAGTAGCTGTTGACATCCATTGGTATTTCAGACATCATATCCTTCAGGGATGTTATGTTACAACAAAGCCTGTAACACCAGCAACTGTTTCAGTTTGTAACACCATTATGTGAGATATGTCCCTCTTTCTGGCTCTCTTCCCCCAAATAATGTCATTATTTGTCCAGATGTCTTTCAGTGACAGGTTCAGAGGTATGGTATATCATTATTTAGTGAGTACACTCCAGGTATCATCCCACTGACGTAGCAGACTCCTGGAAGTGGTATGCGGCAGTGGCCATGAATATGGTCCCACACCCTGGACATTCTGTGGAAATCTGTACATATGAGATTTATGTACATCTGACCATTGTTAACAGACTGCCAAGATTGTGTAGCAGTGTTATGTGTAAATGTTTGTTGGGTTGAGTAGGGAGAGTAGCAGATGTGAGAGTCATGGATCCTTTTTCCATCTGATTGTGCATGCTGCTATGGTTGCTGGTGGTCGATCAGGTCTATATGCTTGTTGGGGCAGATGTTGGGGCAGACTGAGAAATGTCCTGTAACACATCAGGATTTCCAGTAGACTGTGAGTTGGGCCAGTATATGTCGGTGTAGTGTATGACTGGCAATCGGGGTATGTCTGTTCAAACAGTCGTTCTACTCTAAAGTTCATTTGGGGTACTGGTATGGTGCTATGACTGTAGTGCAAATGGTTGTGGGTGGACATTTTTGTACCAATATCTGCTTTCCCTTACAGTTCCATCCCTGTAGTGCATGATATATTTGGATATACATAGGTAATTCCCCAGAGCTGATTTGAGGTAGTGTTGTGTTGGTCCTACTATGGTTCAGAAGGTGCTGGGTGACATGGTTGGCAGCTGTCACAGGTTTTTCTATTCTGTTACATGACTGCAGTCATACCTCTCCACTGTTCAGATGTCTAGACAATGTCCAGATGCATTGCCCATATGATTGGTCTGTTGCCCATAACAGTTGTGGGTTTCTGACAAATCACTTGGATGCTGTGAGCATTGACATTGGTAAATAATGACATTCATTTGTGTGTCAGACCAGAAGTCTATCTGGAATTGTATGTTAAAGCAAACCATTCCCCTCTAGCAGACTTCTATGCATATGACAGCCATATTTCAAAGATGTTACTATTGTTTGCCCTCTATGCCCACACTTTGCCTGGCTTTTTGCAGATGTCTTGCAGTAAGAGGTTGGTTATCTATAAATAAATATATATATATATATATATATATATATATATATATGTGTGTGTGTGTGTGTGTGTGTGTGTGTGTGTGTGTATATATATTTTGGTATCTATGTGTATATATATATATATATATATATATATATATATATATATATATACATACATACATACATACACACATGAGTATTAGGGATATATAATTTTCCCTTATGTTAAATGACTGTCGTGAATGATATGTTTGTAAAAATCTTTCAAATTCCTACTGCTCAGATGGTGTAGAGGTATGTTGCTGTGATTATAGTGCACAGGGTCCTAGGCTCCAGACTTGGGAATGCTGACTTTTTTCATTGATGTTAAATGACCAGAATGCATATGTTTGTAAAAGCATTATAGCTTTCCACAGTTCAGATGGTGCAGTAGTACATTGCTGTAATTTGTAGTACACAGCATTCCAGGTTTGAGGTTTAGCAGGGATGATTATTTTGTTGCTAGGCAGAACAAGGGTTGATGGAGATAGAGTGATTAAGGCACTTTTAAGCAGTTATAAGTGGGTTTCCACTGTTTTGTGCAAAGCTAAGCAATGCTAACAGACAGTTAAGCCCTCTTAGCTTCACTTAGCCTCACTTACTCATGCTTACACCTGCACTAATTTTAATTAAAGAAAAGGAAAAAGGGTGATAGGAAAGTGGTGATATGGGGGCAAGCAGAGGGTAAAACATTAGGAAAAGCAGCTAGGGATGTGCAGGATGGGTGTTGGAAAGGACCATAGCTCTACATTTCTTTTGCAGCAACAGCTGTAAATAATGTGTAGAATTTGGAATTTACAGCCTCACATCCCACAGGGAGGGGTGTTGGCAACAGACATTTGCAGAATAATTTCTGGGTAGATTGATTAATTTAATTGTACATGGAGATGAAATGTAGAGCTATGTATGGAGCAATGTTTTATTTACGGGACACATGCCCTTTTTTTTAAGGTGAGAGTGGGATGTTGAGGAAGGGCTGTAGGTATGTTTGGGGAGGTAGGTTGGGTAGGATAGGTTGCATTTGCAGACGGACAAGACAGACAAGACAGCAGACAGAGGCGGTATATGACACATGAGGGGGGGTAGACACCTTTGATGGGGAGGGTGGTTGGGAATCCGAAGCCCATGATCCCCCAAATGGATACAGTGGGACTGAGGTCCCCACTCATGAGCAGTCACCACTGTACCTTCATGGCCCCGAAGGTGGCTGTGCTGGGGGCTGGACAGGAATGGCAGCCTGCCCTTGAGGTGCGCAAGGCAGCCCTCCATCTGGCGCAGCTGGTCATCCAACTCTGTTTAGATGATGCTGCACACCATACCCCAGAACTGACTGCGAGTGACAGGCTCCTGTCCATGCCTGCTCTCAGGGGGGACGGGCCCTATTCCCTAAGGCAGGTCCACCCGAAGATGGTGCAGGACCAACAGACAAGGAAGTCCCAGGTTGGGTCCCAGACGTGCTGGGGCCTGGTGCCAAGCCCAGAAGAGGGGAGACAGGTGTATCTGCCAGGATCTGCCTTTCCAAACGTGCAATGGTGCTGAGATTTTACAAAATATGTTGGTTAGTCATGAACACATTTCAAGATTAGTTATAATAGCATGTGTGGGTGTTCCAATTAACCCCATAAAACAGATTTGAAACAGTTGCATAGCAAACAGAACACATGCATAAATGGAACAACAGTATGCATCATAACAGCATGCCAGTAACATTGACGGCAATAGGCCACCAACAATGGTATTTGAACAAGGTATGTTATCATGCAACCAATCAAATATATGAACAATAATAGAGCACAAGTCCCACTGTTAGGTTTGGAGAACAACATACCCATAGTATATGAATTATAGTATTGATCCAGATAAGGGGTGGGGGGAGAGACAAAAAGTCCATTAACAACTGTTTATGCTTCAGTCTTCCACAACAGTATTGTTCAATACTCTAGGGGTCTGCCCTCACTTTACATCTACCTATGGCCCATAGCTTCTATATCACAAGCATACCTATTAAACTGTCAGCCTGAAATGGTATAGGGCAAACTGCGATGACTCTGGATACATGACTAGAGGGGACTCGTACTGAACTGCTGTTATGTGTGTGTGCTACTGCCATACTTCAACTGGTTTCCTCTCTGTGTCCAGGGTTATTGGCAGCAGTGACCACTAGCCATGACAGCATGACACTTGAGAGACATGTATCGGAAAGAGCGCATGTATGTACCTATCCTGCTGTCATCTGCAGGTATGTGGCGGGACAGTTGAACAGTTGTACACAGTTTATTAGTATACCCTTCATACAGCTACTACCAACATTTCCTTACCTGTAAAACCTGTGGAGAAAATATCTATTAGCACTACCTGACTGTTTTTACATGTATTCCTGATTCCTTGTGTGTAGATATGCACACATCTTAGTACCACTCCCTGGATTTGAACCGTGTCTGGGGGTGTAAAATAACAACTAAGCTATTTCTCATCACACTGAGCTACTGGGGAACTGTTGTTTCTTGTTTCCCTGGTTTCTGCCTAATAATCTCTTGGTTAGACAGTCTGAACTTGTAATCCTGTGATGCATGCATGACAAATAGTGTACTGTGCATTAATCGTTTAAATTACTACAGTCTGGAAAGCAAAGTTTAACACAAGGCAATGCTGCATGTCACACACTTTGATACTTTACACATTACTATTCAGAGATCAGAGCTTAGTGTAGTATATATTTCACATTTCATTTATATCTTGTTTAACAGCTCCATTCTAAGTCTACAACAACATACCAGAGTAAACACAACAGTTTGTGTTATCGATGTTTATTACAGATTGATATAAGTTAAACAAACTTGATTTATTTAGTTAACACAGTAACAGTATACCTTCTAGTAGTAAACAATGTACTCCTTCTTAGTTATTTGCACAATATACTCCAAAATAGATTTTTACTCACCAGCCTGTTGGTGCACCCTCAGCAGTCTGTCAGCATGGGCTTCGATGTTACTAGCCCTCTCTGCTGCAGCTGTAGGGGAGGAAAAACAAGCATTATGCATACCTGCCTATCACATCCTCAGGCTAGAATTTGGTACACCTATATCAGTGATACTTACAAACTGCTGGAACACGGTTATCCCTGGAATCTTGGATCCACTGGTCCAAGAGCACCCGCCTCCCTCCGCTTTAGGTTGGCATAGTGGAACCAGACCTACTCACCAGTTTGGGGGATACCAGTAGCACTGGTGAGATCATGGGTGAGACAGTCCCAGGCCTCCACTTTATACTGTGAGCCCTGGTACTGGCCCTGTAGCAGTCTCTCATCATAGTTACTTACGAGGAGTCCAGCCATGACCCTGGATTCCAGGATGCCCCAGCACTGCGCCCTAAAGCACAAACCCTCACCTACACTAGCCATAGTTCCTGCACATGTTGAACTATAACAGGTACTGGCTGTGTTCCCACCTGTGCAGTTTACCCACCTGTGCGGTTTAAATAAGGCCATATTCCCACGTTTTGCCATCATTCATTGATTTTGAAAATGTTGAGCACAGCTTAATGGTGCGCAAACCCAGTAAGCCGATTTTAGCAGTGCTTAAAGGGGAAATGTTGAGCACTGCTTAACAGTGCACAAATCGACTTAGCTGAGCTGATTGCTGCTTAGCATTCACATCTAAGCAATGCTTAAACTGGGTAAGCATAGCTGAGCACTGCTAACTATTGCTCACTTTTAATTTTTAAAAATATCAGAATAATGAATTCATTTAGTAAGTGTATTTGATTTACTTTACATGATGTCCCTCTATGTGGTTTCATTACATTACTAAGGGATGTGACTATACTGTGTAGAACATTTGTGTATAAATGGGTAGTTTCACATACTATATGCACTCACACTTCCATTTTAGACAAGCTACACTACCCTGGTTGACAAATATCAATTATTATATAATTTAAAAAAAGAAAAAATAATTTTAACACTGCTTTCCTACGTAAAAATTAAATGCCTGTTTTGGTACTCGAACCATGAACACCTACATACAAAACTAGGACTCTAACCAGTATGGTATCCCAGCATTACAAATTCAGCTGTATATCTTAATTTATCTCCTCTGGGGTATTTAAGCAATGCTGGGCAGAAGGCCATAATGTGCACTCCTGCTCAGCTATGCTTAAACATACCTTACTATGGAGAAAATAATTTTAATTATTTATGGCCTTGAACAGCTTTGTTACTCTAGGAGGTTAACAGGTAAATATGGCAAGCATCTGGGCATTCTGCAGACACCTGTACAGTTGATGGCTTTGCCCGTATGGCACTTTCAGATGGGAGACATTTGTGTTTCAGTCTTCATACCCTTCAGGAAGTCCATGCTACTGCATACCTTTTATTCTGTCATCTTTCTGGGTTTGTCAGTGCAATATATAGGGAGTGTCTTTATTTGTATGCCTTGTCCCCCATTATTTATGGCTTTGCACAGCTTTCTTGCTCTAGGAAGTTGAGAAGTATGTGAGGCAGGCATCTGGGCATTCTGCAGCAACCTGTACAGGTAATGGCTATGGCTGTGCAGCACTTTTATGTGGCAGACATTTGTGTTTCAGTCTTCATACCCTTCCGGAGGTCCGTGCTACTGGATACCTTTCATTCTATTAGCTTTCTGGGTTTGTCAGTGCAATATATAGGGAGTGTCCTTATTTGTGTGCTTTTGTCCCACATTATTCATGGATTTGTAAAGCTTTCTTGCTCTAGGAAGTTGAGAAGTATGTGAAGCAAGCATCTGGGAATTCTGCAGCAACCTGTACAGTTAACAGTTATGGCTGTATGGCACTTTTACAATGCAGGGGGTGTGTGACAGAACCTGTCACACACTCCCTGCATTGTTTCTTGCTCTTCTAGCTATGTCAGTGTCCACGGACACTGAAATGCTTATTTTATTTCATTTCAGTGTCTACAGACACTGAATACTTTTAAAAAGTGCTGTACAGCACTTTCTGAGTGCAGGAGAGGTGTTAGATGTGCATGCACTGCTTAGACACCCCCCCTGCACTCAGTACTCTTTGTGTCCATTTAGCCTTAGCAGCAGCTCGCCTTCATGAATATGCAAGGTGCGCTGCTGTTAATGCTAATGCTACACATACACAGTTCATTTCATGCAGGAATATCACTATTCCTGCATAGTATTTATTGAATCCCAGGGAGTATCTTTCCAATATCTAGAGTTTCCTTTCAGGGACAGATATTTTTAGATATGGCTATTTTGTGGGCAGTTTTAGTGAGAAAATGTACCACCTGAGTAAACTTTATGTATGTTATATTAAATTGTAATGTCAGGAAGTGTTTTATTTGGGCAGGAACTACTATGGGATATATTAGTGCTTGTATTCACTATGTGACAACTTACCTGCCACATTTTCTGTGAGACTGAATTTTATGAGAAGAGGTTTCTGGTAGGAATTGAGTGTGCTGCTTGTTAACAACTTATCTTCTGCTAACTCTTTCCTGCAAAGCTTATTGCATCTGAAGCATCTTCTTCAATCACAGCATGGGTACTTACTCTGGTCTTACTGTTCTGCCTCCCTATGTTCTTAGAAAAAAAATAACTTACCAAAGAGCCCTTACTGACTCTGTGTGCTCCGTCAGTGCCTCAGCCAATGGTGGGTGACAATGCATTGGCCAATTAGTTGCTCCTCAGAATACGCACTTACTTCTCCAGCTTCTATTGGTGTACTCCTTTCAGCCACCATGAACCGGGAGTCAGCCACATTCTCTTTGGCTGTTCTACTGTCCAAACCGAGCATGGGAAAACCATCTTTTCTGAGTCAGGGAGACACACTATGAGATGCTACTCAATGTAGCTGGGGAAAGAGACCTCTTGATAGAGCAGAAGTACCTTCTCTGAGCTGGTCATTAATGGTACCTGTATAGAATAATAAAATGTTAAATATTGTTCATCTGATGATTTGATGTCTAGTAGAAAATATGATTTTCCTACCTTAGCAAAAAAAATTGTTACAGGCTGTTAATCCTAGAGTTCAAAATACTTTACCTGTAAAAAAAGCAAGGCAGCAGAAACATTTCTGAGGAAGGCATGTAAGAAAATTCTGACACAGACAGGGACAGGGGTTCTTCTCCTGCAGATTCACAATCCCATTTCTCTGATTCAGAGGAGTCTTGGTCCTCACAACCTCCTTTGGAAGAGTTTTCCTTTTTCTGACTATAGCCAGGATGAATGAAGTGTTTTTACAGAAACAAATGATTGTTCCCCCTGAACTGAGGAGATATTATGATATGTTTTAAGCAGATATACCTCATTCAACTCCCATTCTCCTATTTGTGCCAGCATTGGAGAATGCATTTAATGTTGCCTGTAACAAGCCTGATTCTCAACCTTCAGTTTTCAAAAAAGCAGATAGGCATTATAAAGTTTCTCAGACAAAAAACATTTGTTTTCTCACCTCAGATCTGATGCTGCACCCATATTCATATCTTCGCCAGCTGGGAGCAGACTCTTGGTGCACTCCAATTTTTTTCCCTGTAAACAAGGAAGGGAAAGTATTGGATAGATTTGGTATAAGAATATTTTCTTCCATTTTGGCAGATATAATTCTTATGAATTAAACAGAGGAAACGAGTGCAGCGAAAGTAAGGTAAAATACCAAGGTTTAATTCCAAATGGGTGCACACAAACAGATGAGCGCTTTCACAGTAATAGCTTCTTCAGATCCTTCTGAAAAACCCATAAGTCTGCTCTTTATATAATTGATCCAATTAACCAATTAATGAAAAAATGCTCATCTGCATTTAAAACATTAAAACAAATGCATAAAAATATATATAAATACATGTGTATAAATATAAAGATATGTATATAAAAATGCTTGAAGAACAAACATATATATATATATAACTGTATGGATTAAAGTAAATAAAAAACACTAGAAATATATTCAGAAGTGCATCTACGAATCATTGAACATTAAAAACTATATATACAAAAATCCATCAGATGTTCACAGTAAACAGTATTCAAAAAATATGGAACTAATGTAATGAAATACACTTTTATCACCTATATTGCTTTCATGATGTCTGATAGCAATAAAAAGTGAGGCGGCTTTTCGACTAGGCAGCGTGGATGTATGTGGAGCATTCAAATTATTTAATGTTCCTACGCTGTTTCAACTTGGGTTTGATTGAGGCCCTATCATTCAAACCATGGCCCCTATCTGTCTTTAGTGTAATAATCCAATCAGTCTCCTTAGATTCTGTGAAATTCATAATATCACCGCCCCTCTTATTGACAGTGATGGTCTCTAAAACCCGAAATAAAAAAGTGTGATCCCCATCATTAGAAGCTACATGTCTCACAAGGGCATTATGAGGGGTACCTTTCCTTATGTGGTAAATGTGTTCCCTCATTCTGTCCCGTAGCGGACGGTTGGTTTTGCCAACGTAAAAACTCGGGCAAACCTGGCAGGTGGCTAAATACACCACATTCGATGTCATACAATTTGCATCTGCCCTGGTAGGAAAGGTGATATGTTCATCCGGGTGGGTGAATACCTCACTACTATCTATAAAGGAACAAAAGTTGCAGTGACCACAAGGTTTTGTACATCCATTATTCGTCATAGTCCTACCGGATCTAGGATGGCACAATAATCGCTTCAAATTACTCTTATTCCTATATAAAAAAACAGGTGTCTCCCCCACAATACGTTTCAGTTCATCATCTACAAGAAGAATATCCCAGTGCCTATTAATAATTTCCCTCAGATGGGGTAAATCAGAGGTAAAGTAGGTGGAGAACTTAACAGGTGCATAGGTCGTGCAGTTTCCAGTCACCTCATACTGGCTTCTGGGTCCAAAATATGGTAAACCTATAGTGGAACGTAAATTCTCTGCCTCCTCTAAATATGAGGTAATCTCACCGTCACTATATCCCCGGATTAATAATCTATTCCTGAGGTTTTCTAACTCCGATGTAAAGCCACTATTGGTGGGATTGAGTCTCAAAGCTCTAATAGCTTGTCCTTTCATGATGTTCTTAAAAACAAAAGGTGGATGCATGCTCGACCTTAATAGCAAGGAGTTACAATGACAAACCTTACAATGGACACCTGTATTAATCAGATTGTCTGTTAACTTCTCAATGTATGAATCTAGGAAATCAATCCTATGTGTTGAGTGATTCATGGTGAAGGTAAGAAACGTCGTTAGACTGTTCATGGTTATTAACATTAGTTCCAGCTGTGATGTTGTTCCATTCCAAAGAACAAAAAGGTCATCAACAAACCTTCAATAGAACACAACATGTCTACAAAACAAATCATTCTTAAATAGAATGTGCTCCTCCCAATAGGCAAGGAACATATTGGCATAACTATTGGCACAAGGTGTGCCCATAGCTACGCCATCCCGTTGTCTATAAATCTGATCCTGAAACATGAAAAAATTGTTCTCTAAGACCAGTTCTAGAAAATGTACTACAAGATCTATCAACACTGCAGTATAATTGCTATGCGCTTGCAAATAATGTGACATATAATCCAGTCCTATGTCATTGGGAATCACAGTGAACAAAGATTGGACATCAAAGGTAACAAAAATATAATCACATGACAGCCCTAGATGGCCAATACATTCATACAAGTCAATTAAGAACTGCTTAGAGTCCTTTAACACTGTAACATTGTCATTCAACACACATCTCAGATGTTTTTCTACAAAGACTGATAAATGCTCAGTGGCCCAGCCACGACCAGATACTATCGGTCTCATGGGTGGGTTCCCCTCATCTTTATGGATTTTAGGGAGTCCTTGTATAATTGGTATAACAGGTGCACGAATCGTGAGGTATTCATATAACTCCCTATCTATCAAGTTACTTCTAAATATATCATGGAGTGTGTTACTGATGTATCTAACAACTGAATGTACTTCGTCAATGGAGGTAGGTTCATAGAACTTATCCTGTAACATTAAGGTCATAGCCTCTACATAAAAGGACATATCCATGACGACAACCTTGCCACCCTTATCGGCTGGTCTGATAATAATGGTGGGGTCACTCTGCAACTTTCTAAGACACTGACGTTCCTGGGGGGTCAAATTGTCTGTCTGTCTCTATTTGTTCTCAAATTGCTATTATAATAATTATACAGTTCATCTTCAGTCAATCTAAAAAATGCTTCAACTAAAGGGTGATAAATGGGTACATAATCACTCAAGTTTTTAAAAACAAAACCCTTGGTTGGAGGAGTTTCTTCTTGAGAATTGTTGTACATAAATTTAAGCATTACATTCCTACAAAATAACTTCAAGTCCAAAATGGTATCAGTTAACCTGCTTTGACTTCTGGGGATGAAATTTAGGCCTCTATTCAGAAGGTTGATGTCATCACTGGTTAAATTAACACGAGATAAATTATGTACTAGTTCTTGCTGTTCCACATCTTCTTTAATGTCTGGTGAGGTATAAATTCTCCTGACAGTTTCCTCTTCTGTCTGCCCCGACTCATGGAGCGTGGTCTGCGAGGACCCTTCTCCATGCGTACGGGCAGAGGAAAAGTTAAATCCAAACTCGTGAGATTGTTAGATACAGTCCCAGTTGTTGTTTTCTTGGGTCTAACCACAGCCTCTGGTCCTCCCTTTGTGATAGCATGCCCATGCTTAATAACATGTACTTCGGGGTAGAGGTTATTCTCCAGGCATGCACTGGGATGAACAATATGAATAACATCAACAGAGTCCTTGCAACTGTCTGTAGTGATCTTATTGACAGATGATGCCTCCTTACTGATACAATCAGCATCACTAATGATATCTCCATTACTACAGCCTCTAGGAGAGACATCCTCCAAAGGGGCAGTGTCAGTGTGCACATTAGCACTGTTCAAATCAATGTTTCCACTTGTACCAATTGGTATCTTATCGCATATGGAGCTAACAATATGGTTGGAATTTATGTGTCCCTCATCCCTCCTGGAACCCACAACAAAACGTGGGTCCCTGCGAGCCGATGTGGGAGGTATATTGGGATCTTGTACTGACCTGGGCCATAAAAACACATTGCCCAGTTTAAAATCGTTAAGATCCCTGGTGGCCTTATGTAATTTCTGCTGTAATAGCTTTCTCTCATAAGCTAAAACACAATCCAAAACATTTTCAAATAATGGTGTTACCACCTTGTCAGGAAAGCTATTGAAAAGAGTCTGTTGCTTATTTCTAATACACTCCATCAACTTAATTTCCTCAGGATGAAAAAAGTCGATTAACAATTGTAAATACTTGTAGCTCACCTCAATGTTAATACGCTGCCATTGCGCGAGTAAATCTGGGTATTCCTTGCTCTGATTAGGCATGGTAAAAACCCTCAAGCCTTGTGGGATAATATGCTGTTCAAGGCAGAATTGAAAGTGTATCCGCTGTGTTTGAAGCCTTTTGAGCTTCATAAAATCTTTCTCCATGTCATCTAGCATAGCGTGCAGTCTCTCAGAGTCAATGTTCTATTCAATGACATCATCGGAGGCAGCCGCACAGTCAAAAAACAAAGAAGCACTGGTTGTTTCATTCAAGTACCTCTGAAAACGTGTCTGTAGAGCTGCCGTCCCACGGTCTTCACTTCTCAGGACGTAATCCAGCTCGATATTGGCCATAATACAAGCCAAACCTTACTCTTGTGGAAAGTAGAGTAGAAAATAAACAAATAATAACCAAAGTCTAACGTTCCACAAGTAAACGTTGACACTGCGTAAATAATAAATCAAATGAATTAAACAGAGGAAACGAGTGCAGCGAAAGTCAGGTAAAATACCAAGGTTTAATTCCAAATGGGTGCATGCAAACGGATGAGCGCTTTCACAGTAATAGCTCCTTCAGATCCTTCTGACAAACCCATAAGTCTGCTCTTTATATAATTGATCCAATTAACCAATTAATGAAAAAATGCTCATCTGCATTTAAAACATTAAAACAAATGCATAAAAATATATATAAATACATGTGTATAAATATAAAGATATGTATATAAAAATGCTTGAAGAACAAACATATATATATATATATATATAACTGTATGGATTAAAGTAAATAAAAAACACTAGAAATATATTCAGAAGTGCATCTACGAATCATTGAACATTAAAAACTATATATACAAAAATCCATCAGATGTTCACAGTAAACAGTATTCAAAAAATATGGAACTAATGTAATGAAATACACTTTTATCACCTATATTGCTTTCATGATGTCTGATAGCAATAAAAAGTGAGGCGGCATTTCGACTAGGCAGCGTGGATGTATGTGGAGCATTCAAATTATTTAATGTTCCTACGCTGTTTCAACTTGGGTTTGATTGAGGCCCTATCATTCAAACCATGGCCCCTATCTGCCTTTAGTGTAATAATCCAATCAGTCTCCTTAGCTTCTGTGAAATTCATAATATCACCGCCCCTCTTATTGACAGTGATGGTCTCTAAAACCCGAAATAAAAAAGTGTGATCCCCATCATTAGAAGCTACATGTCTGGCGAGGGCATTATGAGGCGTACCTTTCCTTATGTGGTAAATGTGTTCCCTCATTCTGTCCCGTAGCGGATGGTTGGTTTTGCCAATGTAAAAACTCGGGCAAACCTGGCAGGTGGCTAAATACACCACATTCGATGTCATACAATTTGCATCTGCCCTGGTAGGAAAGGTGATATGTTCATCCGGGTGGGTGAATACCTTACTACTATCTATAAAGGAACAAAAGTTGCAGTGACCACAAGGTTTTGTACATCCATTATTCGTCATAGTCCTACCAGATCTAGGATGGCACAATAATCGCTTCAAATTACTCTTAGAGACAGAGACAGTAGTGTCTATCTGAATTACATTGTTTCTAAAGTTTCTCAAGTATCTAAACATGCCTCACAGTGTGTGCATAATTGTGCAGATACTGTGTCTAGGGCTACTGCTACATTGTCAGGGAGACATGCCTAGGTACATAATCAAAAGTTTTCTGATAAGGTAATGTCTGAAATTTTAAACTCAGCTGTAAATAGGGATGTTTTATTTGGCCCTTCTGCTACTCAGGTCCTGAAACAATTTGATGTGAGGGGGAAATTAATTCAGGGAGTTTCCAAGATTTTCCCCTCCTATTACACATCTCCCAGATCTTTTTCGCATTTAAGAAACAAAATAAACAATCCCTTCCTTCTCAGGCTAAACAGGGACCCAACAAAGAAATGACAGGAGGAGGAGCACAAGCAACAATTACTTCCTGAAAATAGGCAGCTTATTACATCAGAATGACTGTAACATTTTCCCCCACCATATCCCTCCTGCCAGTATATTTCACAATCTATCCCACAGACTGATTCTTCACATTGCTTTTTGTTAGCAGATTGCTTCAAACTCTTAGATATTAAAAGTGGTTCAGGAGAGATACAGTTGGTACTAGATACACATTCTCTCTCTCAGGGGAGTTTCTCCCCACCCTCTGAACCAAACAGAATTTCTTCTTTGGGTTTTTTAGCACTTACTTATCCTAGGAGTCATAGAACCCATGCTGTTAAATCAAAGGGGCAAATATTTATATTCAAGAATATAGCTGGCACCAAAGAAAGAGTCTTGGAGACCAGTTCTAGATCTTTCCTTTCTAAATCTGTATGTGAATGTTCCAAATTTCAAGATGTTGACTCTACAAAATTAGTTACCTCTCATTCCCAACATTAGATCTAAAAGATGCATGCTGTCACATTCCCATAGCCAAAGGCTTCAGGAAATTTCTCAGGTTTTATGTGTCTGTATCACATTATCAGTTCTCTGCATCACCCTTTGGCTTACCTACAACTCCAAGGACATTTACAAAGTGTCTAGTTCCAGTATTAACTCATTGTAGACTGAATGGGATTCACATATTTTCAACTTACTCATCTTTGCAGAGTATTTTCCCAGATGTCTAGAGTCATTTCAATGGGTTTATCCTACTACGACCAATATATGGCTCCAAATAAAAATTCAGAAATCCTCCTTGACTCCATCACAGTGGTTTGTCTTTTTAGTTTGTCTCATAGACATCTTGCAGCAAAAGGAGAAGGTGGATGTTTATCTGGAAACTTTCCAGAACTTCTTAAAAATGAGTCTCAGACTTCAGCCAGAGTATCTCAGAATACTGGGGTTCTTGGCCCGTATGAGTCTCATGATTCTTCTTGCTAGGGTGTGCATGAGAAAGATGCAATGGTTTCTAAAAACACATAGACCAAACATTTGCAGTCTCTGGAATTATAGGTTCCTATCTTGGACTTTTTGAAAAGAAGGATCTGCACTGGTGGAGACTACAGATACAAGCAAACCAAGGTCTCTCCTTTTCTCCTCTACCTCCAAACCAATATGCAGCTAAAGGTGCAAGGCCTATGGAACTCCTCAGACAGATCAAAGCACATCAGTATTAAAGAGATGAGGGCTGTGTTCCATGCCTTAAAATTCCTTCATCGTCTATGGTCCCCAGGAACCCTTCAAGTAATTACAGACAACACTACAGTGATGTGGTATATAAACAAGCAACAGGGCAAAAAGTCATATGCTCTGTGCAAACTGGCTATGATGGCCTGGGAGATAGCTCTAAGTATTCCTTAACACTCCAAGCATCTTACATTCTGTAAGAGCAAAACATAGTTGCAGACAAACTGAGCAGGACCAGGACAGACCCTGATGAATGGAAATTGAACAAAGGGGGTCTTCTAGGAATTAATCAAGTTGTGGGGAACACCTCAAATAAATCATTTTGCCTCCTTTCAGAACAGACAATTGATCAATTCTGCTTCAAGGCTCCTTGAAGGCAAGTATGGAAAACAGATGCATTTTCATTCCTGTGGACATAAATGTTCCTTTATGCAAGGGGCCTGTCTTTCCACTGATATCCGGGTAGTTCTGAATGTTCATAAGGACTTTCCAAAAAAATGTTGTGATTCTCTCTTGGTCCAGAAAACATTGTTTCTCTCTTATGAAAGGGCAGTTACCACAAACTTCCTCACAGACTGAACCTACCCACACAAGACAGGGGGAGTTTGATATACCCTGATCTCAAATATTTTCAATTCACTGCACCTTTTTCCAGCAAGTACTAAAGAAGGCAAGAAAACCTGCAACTAGGAAATCTTATACTGGCAAGTGGAAAAGATTTTATAGTTGGTGCCTAGCCAGTAACTGGGCCACAGTCATAGATTATGTACCACTGGTGCTCAAATAGTTGTGAGGGTTATTGTCTGCTGGCCTCTTTTACTCCTCTGTAACGGTACCTTTTGCTGCCATTTCTGCATGTCTGCCTATACATCCTCCACTTTCTTCTATGTGCTTAGTGAAACAGTTTCTAAAGGGAGTTTTACACCTGCGACCTTCTTGTAAACAGGTTGCTCCTTCCTGGTATCTTAGCTTTGTGCTTGTAGAAAAGTTAACCATATTTCCATCTGAACCTGCTCATCAAGCAGACAATGTTCATTACATGGAAAACTGTTCTTCTCATCGATCTGACATCTGCAAGAAGAGTATCTGAGTTGCAAGTGCTTATGCTAGGTGAACCCTATCTAGTATTCCATAGAGATAATGTCTCATTAAAGCCAGATACATCATTCATGCCTAACATTGCTTCAGAGTTCACTTTGAATCAAACCATCAGTCTCCCAGTGTTCTATCCAGATCCTCTGAACTAGGGACAAAGAATTCCACATACTTTGGACATGCATATGCAGCTTGGCTACTATCTTGACAAAACTAAGTCCTTTATAAAAGCCGATCGGCTATTTATTTATTAAGCTGGGACAAATAAAGGTCAACATATGTCAGACTAATTCCAGATGGCTGTCCTCAACTATTGCATTTTGCTCTCACCATGAGAAATCAGTCCCAGGTAGTATAAAGGCTCATTCTACTATAGCCTTTTCTTCTTTGATGGCATAGTGGAAAAGGGGAACTCTAAAAGTATTTTGGAGGCAGCTACATGGTCCTCTGTACATACCTTTAGAAGACTGGATTCCTTTTCTAGATGCAGGAAAGACTTGGATCATTCTCCAGGGTCTCCTGGATCCAGATCCTTCCTCCTCCCAGGTTGGATAGGTTTTGGTATTCAACCCATATAGTCTAACGGCAACTACGGCTGTGGGAATGATGAACATAGTAAAGTTATACTTACCCGAAAACAGTAGAAGTTTAAGATCCACACAGCTGCAGCAGCCACACACACCCTCGCCCCCCCCCCCCCAATTTTATATATAACTACTTCTTGGGATATAAAATTGGTTGTTGCTTCTTTCAGAATAAGGATTCTCCTTCTTAACTTTAGGGCAAGAAAGTCCTAAAGTTTCTGTGAAGACTGGTAGAGAAGGGGTGAAGGCTGCCAGCCTATTCAAATAGAATTTGATACATAATTCTGGCATTTGTAAATATAAATGTAAAATGCAGGCTTGTTTCTTAAATGAAAGAAAACACTGTAAAATGTGAACTTCAGGATTGTAACAACATTGCCATATGCTGTAAGGAAAACTAAGCCAAGCATTTCACATCTGTTCTTTTGAAGTTAAAATTATGTCTTGTATACCATTTGACAGTGGTGCTGAAGAGGCTAGCTGAACACATTCTTTCTATTGTTTTAACTTAAGGAATAATTACTAGAGTGTACATGTGAAATGTCTTTTATTGTTGTAGTTTCCTGAGCAGGTGTTAGATTGTTAAATAATGTAGCCTGTTGGCCTGGGAACTCCAGACTAAGTGTCAAAATGATGTAATGTGTATACTGGGAAAACCTAAGTGTCAAAATGATGTAATCTGGGAGGGCCCAGCAGAGATGTTTGTGAGTGATTTTAAAAACTATTGTTGAGAGAGAGACTGTAAGCATTCTGTCTTGATATCCAACCTCAGCACTGCCTTGCTCTATAAAAGTAAGTTACTTTAGAAGTATGTTTTCTTGTAGAAATAGCTAGGACTATAAAGATTAGACTTACGTGTTTTTCTGTTATATCAGAACTTTCCTACTGTATTGTTTTAAGTTTGTGTGATCTCTGAACTATTGGATAGCACTGTGGTGTAGTAGTATTGTCTTGTATTTTTATTTATTATTAAATATTTTAAAAACCTTTTACCTGTGGCTGGTTTGTGTAGAGTTAAGTTAAGCTCTAGCGTACATTGCATATTTATAGAGTTTATTGTACAAAGCCACTCTAATAAGCCTTAGACTGATTAGTCACACTTACCAATTGGATAATAATATTGCACAGTAATAATTGGACACCCTTTTAAGGGCCTATGGGTAGCTGATAAGTATTAGCTGGTGGTGGCAGTAATTACTACAGGATAGCCTGGGTAAAGGGGTACAGCTAGAGAATCTGTGTCAGCCTTTCCCAGGAGTGTCTTTGAAGTTGTATAAATATTTATCTCAAAGTGTGTGTGGTGTGTCAGCTACCTGGGCAGGGACACGAAGCACTGGTAGGACAGGGGAGTTACTGGAGGTTAGCTTGCCAGCTAGGCTGAGATCTGGACCCTATAGCTGTGCCAGTGGGAGGTCTTATTGGGGACCTTGGGAGCAAGGGAGCAACCAGCTCCAGACTGACTGTGATCTGTGTGCACTTAAGGGAAATTGTACTTTACTGTGTGTATTTGTTATCCTTTCCTCTTATATGAGTTGCCCTCCCTGGTGTTAGTGGTAAGGATTGAGGCTCCTTGATTGCTGGGCCAGGGCACGGCTGTCACATTGTGGTTTGCAGTGGTGGAATCCACTTCACATACTAATTGGCTTGTAGTGGTGTGGGTAGAGTGAATCCTGTAGCTTATGTACAGTGATCTCTGGAGGTGTTTTGTACTCTAAATCAATCATGCAGTGAATACTCAAGAGTTCAGATCACAATTGTTTTATTTCTTTTGTAAGCTTAGTTAGTCAGGGTGAGCAGGCAGCATGTCAGCAGAGGAGTATGGAAAGCTGACAAGGAGCCAGCTGGTGGAGATGTGCCAGGCTAGGGGACTGGTGCATGGAAACCTGACTAAGGCAGACCTGATTTGCAGCCTTGGTTACAGCTGCATCAGAAAACAGCATCCAGAAGGACAATCAGACTGGTAGTGGAGATACAATATCCTCAGAGAATGGACAGCTCAACCTTTCTGCAGTGGACTTAAAAATCCAGCTGGAGCTAAAGAGACTTGAGTTGGAGGCCAGGCATTTGGAGATAGAAGCCGAAGAAAAGGAGCGTCAGAGGAAGCATGTAAGGGAAATGCTGACTCTTCGCCAGAGTCATGGAGGTAATGGTAAAGGGAGTAACTGGACCCCAGGAGCACAACAGGTCAGTAAATTTCTTCCGCAATTTAAAGATGGGGATCATTTTGATAGTTTCATTCATATGTTTGAGAGGGTATGCAAACATTATATTGTTGACCAAAGGCTCTGGGTCTGGTTCCTGACCCTCTTACTCCATGGGAAAGCTGTAACATGTATATCACAAATGCCTGACTCTGTCTGTTTTGATTATACTGCTGTAAAAAATGTATTTTAGAATGTTTTAAGCTAACACCTGAAATGTATAGGAAAAACTTCTGTGATCATAGATGCAAGGCAGATGAAAATATATGTGAATATGTTGCTGAACTGAACACTTATTTCTATAGCTGGGTGAGTGGATGTCAGGTCACCACTTTTGAAGGGCTGGCAGACCTTTTGGTGAGGGAACAAGCCCTTAGCACTTTGCCTGGGGACATGAGGATCTGATTAGCTGATAAACAATGTGCTACTTCAGATGAGTTGGGGAAGAAGGGAGACCTATACCTGGCAAGCAGGGTAGCCCTTCACAAGAAGGGGACCCTCAGTACTGCTCATGGGTTTAAAGGAACTCATGGTGGGCAGCACAGACTGCCACAACAGAATCTGCCAGTAGCAGGGGAAGCCACTAGTCCAGGTACACATCCAGGACCTAGGGTGAAATGTTTTGAATGTAACCAGTGGGGCCATGTGGCATACAGGTATCCACAGTGGCAAGGTGGGAAACCAAAGGTGAGGGAGCCAGTAAGTAGGAAAGACAAAATTCCAATAGTAGGTTGTCTTGAGACAACAGGGGTATGGAACCACCATCCTGCAGATGTCCTGATAGGGAAGGATTTGGATGAGGCAGTACCATGTACTTATGCAGTTACATGCAGTGAGGCTAGGAGACAAGCATGTGGGTCTGGTAGCCTAAGGTAGACCCAGTCAGACTGCATGCTTGCAGCCAGGACTGCTGAGGTAGTTACTTCAGGGAGGGAGCTACTCTGTAGCAGTGAGACTGAAGGTGAGCCACAACTGCATGTGGGTATTGATGGTCCCTTGGATAGAGTGACTGCAAAGGTAGAGGTAAGTAGTAGTACCCAGGCTGACAGTGAGGCACCACTGTCAGCAGATGCCAGACGTCCTGTGGAAGGGGAGCTGGGAAGGTTTACAAGGAGAGAGTTGAGACAGGCTCAGCTCTCAGACCCTACATTGCAAGGCCTGAGGCAGGTAGCTAGGGAGGCACCTTATTCTCAAGGGAAGGGGGAATCTGTATACTGGGACAAAGGGTTACTATACAGAGAGTGGACCCCTGAGGGAGGGCTAGAAGGTGAGAGAGTACAGCAGTTGGTAGTGCCTAGAGCCTACCATCTGGCACCTCTAGCCATAGCCCATGATATTCCTGTCAGAAGAAAAAAATTCAAGCAAGTCACATCTGCCTCAGGTGATGAAAAACTTCTTTATTTGCAGCTAACCAGATTACAGCAACATGCTGGCCAAGATGATCTCAATCTGATCAGCTTGTTTACTGACATCAACTTTTATACTTTCCTGTTATTAGCCAAAATAGCTTTTGTTACATTTCTAACAGTTGACAGTTGGCTATGAAAAACATCTAGGATATCACAAATTACCTCGGAAAAGAATGTTTTACCTCAAAACCACAGCTAGTGTAGAATGTTTACCTCAAAACCACAGTTAGTACAGAATGTTCAAAAAGGTACAGAATACTTAGTTCAACAGTGGTAGCTGGAATTTTCCAGGACACACAGCTTGCCTCAGTAAATTAACTCTTACTCAGCCGTGCGTCCTTTTACCAAGCTTTCATTTAACTGCAGTTAGCTTTCTTTATTCAGAAGTATAGAAAACAGATGTTATTCAAGTTCATAAGCAAACTACATCTATCATAGATAAAGCCCATCTTTAATAAACATGGTTCAATGACCTTTTCTTACAAACACTTCAGCAAATAGCATATTCATTTTGCTAGATGGGAGAAAGAGACAAATAACAGTATGTTTTAAAACTTTTTCTCTTAACATTTCCCCCCTCAAAACACTTTTATTTGTCTGTTTATTTCAGCAATATATGGTAAAAACTAAGTTTTTCTTTGCATACATTACTTCATTTGCAAGACAAACTTTTAAACTTCAAAACATTTGCAAAAGTCACATTTCAGTGTATTCACTTTCACCAGTCTGTTGCAACTGCTGGTACATCGTCTTCATAACAGCAGTATCAACCAGTCTTTGTAGAAGACCTCTGATACAGGGTATACAACAGCAACCACATACCACCACGATAGCCACAGCGACTCCAATGGACACCAGGAAACTGCTGATGAGATGACTCCATTTTCCAAACCACACTTGTAGAAAGTCTGTGAAGGGATTATTTACCCCAGAGTTCTCTGCCAATTCTTTGGATAACATCTCCAAACCTTTCAAAGCTCGAGTGATGCTCCCATCAGGGGCAGTGTTATTCGGAATATATGTACAACAGAAAGTCCCAAACATCCTGCAAACTCCTCCTTCTTTGGCCAGGAGCATATCCAACGCAATTCGATTCTGCCATGCCACCTGCGAAGTGGCCTCCAGTTGTTCAGCAATACCTTTTAATGCATCTTTGGTATAGTTCACAAAATGCTGCTGGTTATAGTAAATGTAGTTGATCCAGTCCACATTCTTATTGGGTTGAATCCAGACAAAGATGGATGCAAAACCAGCCGCTATTTGGTTTATTGCTTTGTATTCATCAGGCACGCCTCTTGACGCCAATGCTATCGATGTAGACACTGCTATCGAAGGATTGCTTCGGTGCCTCTCTTTTTCTCTTATTTAACCACCTCGGCTTTATTTCAGGTTCTCTTACGAAATTGCTTGCTGGAACTGGGAAAATGTAGAATGGCAGAATTAACTTTGCAAGTGCACAAGTTCCCTTCCAGGGAATCGTAAGCCTTGATCTGAGTTTGTTGTCTCCACATAACCACCATACGTCTGCCAAACTATGAGTTTGGTTTTCCAGAAATGGATTTTCATTGCCATTCACAATAACATTGCAATAATTCTGTCCCATATTGCCATAATTTGCTTATGACTGGAAAACTCTGGGTTTCATCTTTGCATTTATCTTCGGTTTTGTTGAAGAATAACTTTAACAGACATGTCAGATTACCTTCAGCTTGCATCAATGGGACTGTCGCTAGTTGCTGTTTACCTTCAGCACAAGAAACACAGTTCTCACGATGTGCCTCTCGGGTACTATATCTAACCCAAGATAACCATTCATTATGGTGTACGAATCCCGTCTCGAGTAACAATTGTTCTTCTGTGAAGGCAAAATCTGCTTTACTTGTAGCATTTTTAAGGCTTTGTACTTTAAGTTGGAGGGTCCCCAAAGGATCAGTTCCAATTGGAAGAGACACTCCGATTCCATAAACGCCTGAATCACTTTCTTGTGGTGACACGATGGTTATAGTAATTACTTCAGTACCTTGGAAATGCGCAATTTTTATTCTTTATTGCCTGCTTTTATCTTTCTCCAGTATCACTGCACCACTTGTTTCCCATCCATTCACATCTGTTGACCACCAAACATTTGACCAGGACGCACAGTCTCTATTGCACAAATATTGTGCATGAGTCAAGAAATCATTATTGTTCCATTTAGCACAGTCCAAAATTCCTTCACAAAGTTTTACCTTGAACACAGTAGTAACACCTGTTTGCGCCTGCAGCACCACCATTCCTTTTTCTCTCACAACTGTTCCTTCTCATATGGACATATTTACTTTCGCCACCAAAATCATCATCACGTAACAGTTCAAGTACCAGTTGAACATGGCCATCCTTCCTTTGTAGTCAGACTTTGCGTTCAGGGGTCCGGCGGAGTCTGACCAACATCAATGGTAGAAGGAAAAGTCTTAAGTTTTTTACAGTGGGTGATATGAATCCATAAAGTCCTCTCTGCGATCTTTACAGCCATAGGTGTTGAGATAAGTACTTGATATGGGCCTTCCCACCTGGGGGATGACCAGTTATTTCTCTTCACAATTTGGATCCACACCCAGTCCCCAGGTGCCACGCTTAACAAGGTTTCACTTCTGGAATCTGCAAAGGAGTCATTGGTTACAAGAGACTTGACATTTAGCAGCTTCTTCATATAATCCGCTAGATCCTCACCCCCCTCACGTTCCGCTGGCAACAATCCTTGCCACTGCGGGACGTAATATGGTCTCCCAAACAAAAGTTCAAATGGTGTAAGTCCTTTGTAGGAGGGTGAGATTTGCATGTACAGGAGTGCCAATGGAAGGCACGCAGTCCAGGATCTATGCATTTCTGCCATCAGTTTGCAGAGTTTACTCTTCAGGACACCATTGTGTCTCTCCACCAGTCCAGCTGACTGCGGATGGTAAGCACAATGGTACTTGAGATCAATTTGAAACACTTGACCCAACTTCTGAACAATCTGGTTAACAAAATGAGACCCATTATCACTGTAAATGCGTCTTGGTAAACCAAATCGGGGAATTATTTCTGTAGTCAAAAGCTTAGCTACTGTGTGTGCATCAGGATGCTTTACTGGAAAAGCTTCTACCCACTTAGAAAAAGCATCAATTATGACTAGACAAAACTTTTTTCCCTCTGAGGGTGTCAACTCAATAAAGTCCATACAGAATGTGTGGAATGGATATGGAGAGGTAGGGAATGCCTGCTGAGATTTCTTAACTCCCCCCTGAGCATGATACTTTGCACATAATAAACAAGATAAACAGAATTGCTTTGCATAAGTTGAAAATCCTTTACACCAAAACACCTTAGACACTATTTGAACCATTGTCTGTACTCCTACATGGGCAGGTCCATGGCTAACCAATGCAGCATACCTAAAAAGGTTTGAGGGTAATACCATTTTGCCATCTGATGCCCTATACAACCCATCCTGTTGGGTAATACCATATTTTACCCAACGACATTTTTCCTTCTGTGTTGTCAATGTTTGCATTACTTTTAGTGTCTCTAAGTCTAAGAGGTGTCCGGGCTCTAAATCATTGTCATGTAAAAGCAAATCATTTTCTTGAGCTGCCTTTTTTGCAGCCATATCAGCAAAAGCATTTCCCCTGGAGACAGGATCTTTTTTGTTAGTATGTGCGGAACATTTACATATTGCTATCTGAAGTGGTAGTTGCACTGCATCTAACAACTGTAAAATTAAATCTCTGTGATTTATTGGTTTGCCTGTCGCAGTAACCATTCCTCTATTCCTCCATTGTTGAGTGAAAACATGCACAGTAGAGAAAGCATATTGACTATCTGTATAAATTGTCACTTTTTTACCCTCCCCTAAGGTACAAGCTTGAGTCAAAGCTACTAACTCAGCTGCTTGGGCAGCTTATCTTGCAAAAGTATAGTAGCTACTGAATGTGGAACTCGCAATTTTAATGGGTGAAACAAAACTAATGATGCTGAGGCTTGCACTGCCATGGCGGCTGCCACTACAGCTTGAACACAATGCGGCAATGCCCTTGCAACAGGATCTAATCTGGAGGAATAAAAAGCTATTGGTCTCTGTTTATCCCCATGTACCTGTACCAGAACCGAGGTCATATATCCTCCCTTACAATCAACCATTTGTACAAACTGCTTAGAATAGTTCAGAAAACCCAAAACATAGGATCCTGCTATCAATTGCTTAATTCTATTAAATGCTTGTATTGCCTTATCTGTCCACTGTATATTACTTTTAGCCGCCATGGGAGTGTCATAAATCAGTGCGATCAATGGCCCTACTTCTTCAGCATAATTAGGAATCCAACTTCTACAAAAATTAGTCACACCTAAAACGACATCATCTCCGCTTAGTAGGCATAGGTGCTTTAAGAATTGCTTGTTTTCTTTTATTTTCCAATTGTCTACCTTCCTGTGAGATTAAATAACCCAAGTACTTTACTTGTGCTTTCCACAATTGTAACTTCTCTTTATTTACTTTATGTCCTTGCTCAGCTAAAAAACTAAGAAGGGCTTGGGTATCCTTTTTACAACTTTCCTGCGTGGGTGAGGCCAACAGAATATCATCTACATACAACAGAACCTGGCTTCCCTCTGGGGGAACAAACGGAGCTAAATTCGCAGCCATTTCTTGTGTGAATATTGTTGGACTCTCACAATAACCTTGTGGCAATCTGGTGTATGTGTATCTTTTACCTTGGAAAGTGAATGCAAACCAAAATCTACTCTCCTTATGTAATGGTATGGAGAAAAAAGCATTGCTTATATCTATGACAGAAAAATATCTGTGCTGAGGTAGTAAATCATTAAGTAGTGTATAGGGGTCAGGGACCACCAGTGCTCTTGGGATCACAGCCGAATTAACTGCTTGTAAATCCTGAACCAACCTCCATGACCCATCCGGTTTCTTTACAGGAAACAACGGAGTATTGCAGGATGAATCTGGACATTCAACAAGAATTCCTACCTGTTTTAGCCGCTCGATAACTGGATTAATTCCTTCCTCCGCTTGTTTACTTAACGGGTATTGGTGCTTACGAGGTCTAAAACCTGACTTTGGAGTTATACAAACTTCACCTGCTGTTTTCATCAGTCCCACATCTCCTTTACCTTTTGACCATAAATCTACAGGTAAGGCACTTAACGCACTATCTTCCTCTTGAGTTAGGAGGATTTGTCATGCCTTTTCTGTTTTGTCATCCCTGAAGTGCACGCTTAGTCGTGCCCAAGTCACCCAATTTAATCTTTGTACCTGGATCTGTTGATCTTTTAACTGACTTTCAGACATTGTGTCCCAAATCGTTACCTTTTTCGCCAAATCTACCCAATGTGTCCCCACTGCTTTAGTAACTGAAACATGTGGTCTATAACTTGAGCGATAAAAAGAACTAATTTCCTTAGTCAAAGTACAGGTTACTACTGTATTACCTTGCGTATCCCAAAAGATATCATTCAAAATTATCCTTGCACACTTGTGCTTAAAGAATTCTTTTTCAAATTCTTTATCCGGACCAAGGGCCTTATAGAACATTGTACAATGTAAGTGCACCGCAACCTGCGGTGACCCACTCCTAGATTTACTTAAAGCTAGATTGATCAACTCTGTATCAACCCTCCCCAGGCCATCTGAAATCAAGTCTAGGCTATACCAGTAAAACAAGTCTTGTACTCCCTGTACTACTAAGCCATCCGCTAACCTTTTTGCCTCAATACCTTTAGGTGTGGAATTGCCGCTATTCCAAACACATGCATCAAATCTCTTCCCAGCAAATTAACTGGACAAACTTTTGATATAATTACCCTACACCTAACAGTTTGGTTTGTTTGTGGATCTGTGAACAGTAGAGGATGAGACAGTGGTTCCTTATAAATTTTCCCGTTTGCCGCTTTTACAAGGACAAACTCATCTGTTTCGCAGTTTGGAGGCAGAACTGCTGGACCCAAAAGTGTACGCGATGCACCTGAATCACATAAAAACTCCACTTTCTGTCCCTCAACCAAAAACTCTATCATGGGTTTCTGATCTAGATGCATAGCAATACCTAAACTTGCCAGGTTTATGACTTCACAGTCACAATCCCGCCCTTCCATTAGAGTGTTCTGACATTCATCGTAGAGAGTGTCTGCCTCTTCACTATCCCCATAATGAAGATGGCGCCTTTCTTTACTATCATATAATCATGCGGAGCCCTTGTTCGTAAGCTGTGGGGGATGTTGCCACTCTTCACAGTCGGCAGCGAAATGCCCACGTCTACCGCATTTAAAACATTCTCTACGTTTTAACCTTTCCCTATAGGCTGAATGTCCACCCGGTTCATTTAACATGTCCCATTGCGGGCCCCCACATTTTTTTACGCCACCACGGTGCCCTTGCCCTCTTTGGTCCTGTACTAAGAATATACCACCATCATCCCCTACTGCCAACACTTGTACTTTCTTTTTCTTTTTTAGATTAAAATGTCGCTCAGCATGCCGTGCATATTCAAACAAAGGTTGCAGTCTACATGTTCTGTGATCTACCATGTGCTTAGTAATAAAACTACTTATTGGAGCCTTACAACCTTTAAGAAAAGCATTTTTCAATTGCTGTTCATACGGACTATCATTAGTCTGATCCTGCGGAATCATCATTCCAGAATAGTTATTGAACACTTCTGTCAATCTTACAATATAGTGATCTGCAGATTCATCAGCATTTTGGATGCACTGATTTATTACTGTCCAATCTGCTCTTGGACGCCACTTATCAGAAATTCTCTTTAACAGATCAGTGACTCATGTGTCTAACATCCCAGAATTATGCTTTAATGTAGTGCCGTCATCTGCCTTACATGTCCAAGTACCACAAACTAAGTGCCAATCTGGATCTAAGATTTGTCGCACTACTTGTTCTCCTTCTAAACCATTTAGATGATAACTTAAACGCATACCAACTATGTCCTCAGAAAACTTTTGAAAATTAACCTTGGGATGAGGAATACCATCCGTAGCTCGTTTTATATCCTCTCTAGCCCAGGGACGATAAACTAAAATAGTTGGTTCTTGTCCAACATCTCCTGCTTGTGGGTTTGCAACTTGTATTAAGGGAAGAGCTTCTGAATGGTCAGAAAGTTTAATAGCCCAACGTCCTTGCCCTGCTGGTCCTGACCTTAACTGCATAGGTTGGTCTACCTGTTGCAAAGCAACTTTAGGTACTATGGGAATTTGTGGGTAAATTGAAGGGGTCACAACATTTCCTTGAGCAGCTAATAACCCACCCTGCTGTACAGATCCCACATCTTCAGACTGATATTGAGGAGGTTCCCCCGGTATGGCAGCAGCAATTTCACCATACGGTGGGGCAGTTGCCTGCCTTTGTACTGCACAAACTGTATGCTCATCCTCCTTATCTAAAAATAAAGCTACTTTTCCACTTGGCACCAGTGATTCCTTTTGATTTATTTTCTCTTTATCCTGACACTGTTTTTCTTTTATAGCTCGTTTATTTGCTTCTTCTAACCATTTTTGTGCTTGGGGAAATCCCAATTGTCTTTGCTTATTAGTTCTAGTTCCCACATCCTTTTTCAAATCTCTAACCAATTTTGCACAGGCATTCTTATTCAGTGTACCATCAAAATCATATTTCAACTTCCACTTCTTCAAATATTTAACATTATTTTTGTTTAAACTTTTCATATACTTAGCATCAACATTTAAACAGGCATCACTCTCACACTTGCAGCAACTTGAACCCATGTTTTCCTAGATTTCTTATTTTAGGACTGTATATTTTAGGACTGCATCAAAATTATTTTTACAGGGCTTATTACAAAATGGGGCTATCTTAACGGGGATCCTAACAAAATAACAGGTAATCCTAACAAAATAACAAGTGATCCTAACAAAATAATCTTAACAATTATTCCTACCCACCCTTAACTAAAAATAAAACCCCTGTCGACAAGGTTAAATTAAATTAAAAGAAAATTGTTTTCATCCTACCTGAACCAGATAAGACTCCATTTCCACTTTTGGTTCGGAAACCGTCCCTCAGATAGGGATCAGAGAGAGGCCGGCCTCTTTCCAATGACAAATCAGTCAGAGGGCTTTCCGTCGAGTGAATCTTAAGATAAGAAACCCTCACCTGCGCAGGTTTTTCGGTCTCTCTGTCGGTCTGATCCGTATCTTCGTAGAGGTTTCCGGTCCGAAGGACCAAAATGTCAGAAGAAAAAAATTCAAGCGAGTCACATCTGCCTCAGGTGATGAAAAACTTCTTTATTTGCAGCTAACCAGATTACAGCAACATGTTGGCCAAGATGATCTCAATCTGATCAGCTTGTTTACTGACATCAACTTTTATACTTTCCTGTTACTAGCCAAAATAGCTTTTGTTACATTTCTAACAGTTGACAGTTGGCACTGAAAAACATCTAGGATATCACAAATTACCTCAGAAAACAATGTTTTACCTCAAAACCACAGCTAGTGTAGAATGTTTACCTCAAAACCACAGTTAGTACAGAATGTTCAAAAAGGTACAGAATACTTAGTTCAACAGTGGTAGCTGGAATTTTCCAGGACACACAGCTTGCCTCAGTAAATTAACTCTTACTCAGCCGTGCGTCCTTTTACCAAGCTTTCATTTAACTGCAGTTAGCTTTCTTTATTCAGAAGTATAGAAAACAGATGTTATTCAAGTTCATAAGCAAACTACATCTATCATAGATAAAGCCCATCTTTAATAAACATGGTTCAATGACCTTTTCTTACCAACACTTCAGCAAATAGCATATTCATTTTGCTAGATGGGAGAAAGAGACAAATAACAGTACGTTTTAAAATGAACAGTAAAAAACAAAGCAGGAGGTAGCAGCCACGGCTATGTAGAATAACAGCTTTATTAGTAAAAGAGGTGAGCGCTTTCGTGGCACCAGCCACTTCATCAGACAATCAAAGAAGAGTAAAGCACAGCATTTATACCAAGCTTGTCATTGTCATCAACTGCCCAATTAATCCTTAAAGCCATATACTTACTATAAAAAGTTTTATATCTAGTGTGAAAAAGTTTAAAAGCTTAAAATTAAAAACAGCTCAACAATAGAAACAGCACATTACATCATGCAATGTTTTAAAACTTTTTCTCTTAACAATTCCCTTTGCAGGTCATATGGGCATAAAACGTACAAAGAGGCATATTATGCAAAACTTCTATTGGCCTGGAATTTCCAGAGATGTAACAGGGTACTGCAGGACCTGTGAGCAGTGCCAAAAGGTAGGCAAGGCAGGAGACAAGGTGAAAGCTCCTTTGATGCCTTTGCCTGTGATTGAGGAGCCATTTCAGAGGGTAGCTATGGATATTGTGGGTCCTCTGAGTACCCCAAGTTCCACAGGGATTAAGTATATCCTAGTGGTAGTGGATTATGTTACATGATACCTTGAGGCAGTGGCTTTGTCCTCCATTGAGGCAGAGAAGGTAGAAATGCTTTGTTAGAGATTTTCAGCAGTGTAGGTTTCCCAAAAGAAATACTGACTGACCGAGGTGCCAATTTCATGTCAGACCTGCTGGCTTGTCTGTGGAAGTCCTGTGGGGAGAAGCACATGAAGACCACCCCTTACCATCCCCAAACTAATGGTCTTGTTGAGAGGTTAAACTCTACAATCAAGTCCATGCTACGGGCATTTGCAGATCAGTTTAAGAGGGAGTGGGACAAATATTTGCCCCATCTGTTGTTTGCTTGCAGAGAGGTTCCCCAGGAATCCACAGGTTTTTCACCCTTTGAGTTGCTGTATGGGCAGAGGGTGAGGGGACCTCTAGATTTAATTCGAGATGAGTGGAAAGGTGAGTGTGAACCTCACAGGGAGTCTGTTGTGGCATACATCCTAAACCTCAGGACAAGGCTCAGGGAAGACATGGGCTTGGCCCAGGAGAACATGGCAGAAGCCCAACAACAGAAAAAGGTGTGGTATGACAGGAATGCTCGAGCTAGAGAGTATGCTGTGGGGCAACAGGTAATGGTACTCATTCCTGTCAGACACAACAAGCTGCAAGCAGCTTGGGAGGGTCCCTACAAGGTGGTAAGAAAGGTAAGTGATATTAACTACATGGTGGAAGTGCTAGGCAGATGACAGGGGCACAAATTGTACCATGTTAACATGATGAAACCTTACCATGATAGGGAGGTCCTTGTGCTGTGCATTTACAGTGGATTGCAGGAGGAATCTGAGGAAGATCTGGAGACTGATCTCCTCAGTGAGGCTCAGGCTGATACCTCAGTGGAAGGGGTAGCAATGTCCCAGCAGCCATCTCCTACCCAGGTTCGAGAAATCCGAGCAGTGTTACAGGAATTTGGGGACATGTTCACTGGGAAACCAGGTGGTTACAGGACCCCAAATGCCTATTAGGCAGACCCCTTATAGAGTGCCTGAGAGAGTCAGACAGACCCTGAGGGAAGAGGTGCAGGAGATGTTGGAACTAGGGTGATTCAAGAGTCCAACAGACCCTGGGCCTCCCCGGTGGTGCTGGTGCCAAAAAAGGATGGCAGTACCAGGTTCTGTGTGGACTACAGGAAATTAAATAGTCACACAGAGTCAGATGCTTACTCCATGCCTAGGACAGATGAGGCACTAGAGCAGCTGGGTGGGGCTAAGTATCTTACAACCATTGATCTTACCAAAGGTTACTGGCAGGTGCAATTGACTCCCAGTGCTAGAGAGAAGTCAGCCTTTGTAACTCCTTTTGGCTTGTATGAGGTCACAAAGATGCCCTTTGGGATGAGGAATGCCCCAGCAACTTTCCAGAGGCTGGTGGATAATATCCTAGCAGGAGCAGGAGGGATTGCCCTTGCTTACCTAGATGATATTGCCATCTACAGCCATTCCTGGACAGAGCACCTTCAGCATGTTAGGGAGGTGCTGGGAAGACTACAGAGGGCAGGGTTGACCATTAAGCCGAGCAAATATCAGTGGGTATGGCAGAGGTCTCCTACTTAGGACATAGAGTGGGGAGTGGTAAGATAAGGCCAGAACCTGCCAAAGTGGAAGCCATTCAGGTATGGCCTGCACCTATTACCAAAAAGCAGGTGAGGGCATTCTTAGGGACAGCAGGGTACTACAGGAAGTTCATCCCTAGTTATAGTACCATAGCTGTTCCCCTCACAGACCTGACAAGAAAGAACAGGCCAGATAAGGTAGTGTGGACCCCAGCATGTGAGCAGGCATTCCAAAAGCTTAAGGGAGCTTTGGGAGGATCCCCCTGTGTTAGCCAGTCCAGATTACTGCAAAGAATTTGTTGTGCAAGTGGATGCTTTGAACCATGGGGTGGGGGCTGTACTTAGCCAGATTTCTTTAGAGGGAGAAGAGCACCCAGTGGTTTATCTCAGTCGTACACTCCAACCCAGGGAGGAATACTGTGCAGCTGTACAAAAGGAATGTCTGGCTATAGTGTGGGCACTGCAAAAACTTCAGTCTTATCTGTATGGAAGAAATTTCACTGTAATGACAGATCACAGTCCCCTAATATATTTAAACAGAGCCAGCCAGCAAAATGCCAAGTTGCTAAGATGGAGTCTGGAGTTGCAAACATATGATATGTCAGTGCAGCACTGCAGTGGGATCAGCAATGCCAATGTAGATGGGCTCTTGACAAAGAATGGGGTGAGGTACACCCAGATAGACCTAACCCTCTCAAGCGGTGTTTCTCAAGGGTCACTTGAAAAACTAGCTTGAGTTCTCCGGGGGGGGGGGGGAGTTGTGAAGACTGGTAGAGAAGGGGTGAAGGCTGCCAGCCTATTCAAATAGAATTTGATACATAATTCTGGCATTTGTAAATATAAATGTAAAATACAGGCTTGTTTCTTAAATGAAAGAAAACACTGTAAAATGTGAACTTCAAGATTGTAACAACATTGCCATCTGCTGTAAGGAAAACTAAGCCAAGCATTTCACATCTGTTCTTTTGAAGTTAAAATTATGTCTTGTATACCCTTTGATCTAGACAGTGGTGCTGAAGAGGCTAGCTGAACACATTCTTTCTATTGTTTTAACTTAAGGAATAATTACTAGAGTGTACATATGAAATGTCTTTTATTGCTGTAGTTTCCTGAGCAGGTGTTAGATTGTTAAATAATGTAGCCTGTTGGCCTTGGAACTCCAGACTAAGTGTCAAAATGATATAATGTGTATACTGGGAAAACCTAAGTGTCAAAATGATGTAATCTGGGAGGTCCTAGCAGAGATGTTTGTGAGTGATTTTAAAAACTATTGTTGAGAGAGAGACTGTAAGCATTCTGTCTTGATATCCAACATCAGCACTGCCTTGTTCTATGAATGTAAGTTACTTTAGAAGTATGTTTTCTTGTAGAAATAGCTAGGACTATAAAGATCAGACTTACATGTTTTTCTGTTATATCAGAATTTTCTACTGCATTGTTTTAAGTTTCTGTGTGATCTCTGAACTCTTGGATAGCACTGTGGTATAGTAGTATTGTCTTGTGTTTTTAATTATTTATTATTAAATATTTTAAAAACCTTCTACATGTGGTTGGTTTGTGTAGAGTTAAGTTAAGCTCTAGAGTACATTGCATATTTATAGAGTTTATTGTACAAAGCCACTCTAAAAAGCCTTAGACTGATTAGTCACACTTGCCAATTGGATAATAATATTGCACAATAATGATTGGACACCCTTTTAAGGGCCTTTGGGTAGCTGATAAGTATTAGCTGGTGGTGGCAGTAATTACTACCATATAGTCTGGGTAAAGGGGCACAGCTGGAGAATCTGTGTCAGCCGTTCCCAGTGTCTGTGAAGTTGTATAAATACTTCTCAAAGTGTGTGTGGTGTGTCAGCTACCTGGGCAGGGACACGAAGCACTGGTGGGACAGAGAGGGTACTGGAGGTTAGCTTGCCAGCTAGGCTAAGATCTGGACCCTATGGCGGTGTCAGTGGGAAGTCTTATCGGGGATCTGGGGAGCAACCAGCCCCAGACTGACTGTGATCTCTGTGTGCACTTAAGGGAAATTGTACTTTACTGTGTGTATTTATCCTTTCCTCTTATATGAGACACCCTCCCTGGTGTTAGTGGTAAGGATTGAGGCTCCTTGATTGTTGGGCCAGGGCATGGCCATCACAGTTTCTTCACTCTCTGACTGGTGATTTTCCCTCTACAGGGCAGCCCGGTCAGCAGTCTTGGCAGGTTTTTGTGTTTTGGGCACGATACAAACCATACAGCCTAAAAGCTACTGCAGCAGTGTGGAATTTGACTATCTACTATTATGGGTAAGTACAACTTAAATAACTGTACTATCTGCCCAGTGGTTGACCTTCCCATTAGTTGAAACAGATGTACCAGATGACATATGATCTGGAGTTCCTCAGACAGACATTGTAGACACAGACAAAACATATATACCTCCACACTAAGAGCTACTACAATTTGGGATTGAATGCATAATATGTAATTGTTAGGTAGAGATGTTACCATTAAGCCACTGTACTTGAATTGATAATCTAGTGGAAAGGCAAGGAATGGTGTCATAGTCAAGTGTCACTCTTGTCTGACTGTCAGGAAATTAAAAGTCTGCTGTGTTGAACTCTTCCTTATAAGTTGAAGATCAAGTAAAGAAAATATCTGAAGGAATTTATGGATGTCATAGTTACCAAATGGATTGAAGGTTTGTTCCATAAATGAAGCCTGGATTGCTTAATAAAACTTTTCCCTTTACTAGATTGCTCTCAACATCTTACTTCCGGAATCAGGGGCAAATCCTGAAATAATCAAGGACAATCAGGAACATTTAAAAAAAAAAGTACTGCTAACTTGAGAGGTTGGCAAAATAAGATAATGTGAACTGACATGCATTTTCTGAAGTAAAAGATGTCTATAATTCTAATTATTGTCATTATTTATTAAGTTTAATTGATTACCTTTTCTCCCAAAATCATCACTTTAGGAAGGATTAGGTGGGACCAAGCAAAATTTTAAGCCAAAATCAGGGACAGTTGAGAGGTTTGTTTATTAGTATCATTAAGATACACGACAAATTTCAAATTATTAGTTTTCATGAAAGAATACACTTTTTTAATTGAACAATCTTAGCAATGTGGGGCTGAACTATGACTTGTAGACATAAATTTTTCCTCATAAAACATATGTTGTGATCTGAATATCTAAGTACTATAAAGGGGCTGAATATTATAAATCAGATAGAGGACTAAGATATAAAGTGTTGTGATCATTTTTATATATTCCATTTGTCCTGTGTCAGCTTTGGAATCGCAACAAATCTGAGAATTAAAGTTTGTAGTGCGTCTAACCAGTGAGTTACATACCAAATATGTGTGAGACTTATTTTGAAAATTAAACTCACTAGTCTTATAACCTTTATTCTGATATAAGACATGTTATTGGAAACAAGCATGCTGTTTATTAAGATACATAATTAAATTGTGGTTATTTAGTTTATTGAGAAAATAGCTGGAGGAAGGAATTAAAATGTGATAATTGATGAAAGCATCTCTCTATCTATATATCTGTATGTACACACACACACACACACACACACACACACACACACACACACACACATATATGTGTGTGTGTGTAAGACTATAGTAGCAGAAGTTCAATGCAAACTTTGTGAATTAGGGTAGTAACCACAACAGATTATAGAAGCATGCACAATCACACGGGTTTGGTTAGTGCATGTAGTAAGACCAATTGCAAAATGGACAGCAAGTTTAAGCTTGCATTAAATACTGCACAACTCAAATGACTGACTAGGCATTGTTCTAACAGGTTTCTTTATCAAACCAATAAAACAGATGTGTCAGACTAAGTCACTTGGAGAAACCTTTGTTGTATGACAAGTAACATAGTAAGCAAAGATGAAATACTGCATGAAACTATGAGTTTAAGGGATGCGTTGTACCTACATAATTGCTTCCATGCATCAGCATGCAGAAAAGAAGGAGTAAGAATGAATGTGATTACACTGTCTAACTGAAACACTAACTGCAATAGCAGTTACAAGCCAAATTAGAGGCTTTGTTTAGTAAAGTCATGTTAAGAAGTGGCAGAACAAAAGCAATTTTGTAATTATAACTATCAGGAAGCTGTATTTAAGACTGTATGTTATTAAATGTGATGTCAGTATAGGAGCAGACAGAGCATTCTAAATGGTTTCAAACTGATAAGGTATGGTTAAGAAGCATTTGGGAAAGGGAGGGAAGTATTCATGTTTTCTAGTTCCAGTGCATCACAGGAGGTTCACAAGAGGACAGTGTGATCAGGTAAAAGCATAGCTCAGCCTTCCAGACGTTCTACAGAATTCTGGTATAGCACATATTTGGATAAGTGAAATACTAGCAAACGAGAAGGTAATGAGTACTGGGTTAGTAAGGTGGTGGGAGATGTGCCGAAACATGCCCAAAGTGTCTGCAGAAACAAGGGCAAACGATAAACAAAGTATTTTTTGTGCTTTTTTCTTCATTTTATGAGGCAAAATAACTCATAAGGCAGACTCTCTTTGCCAGTCCCTCTAACTGATAGTTTAGTGTCCTAAGCTGAAACTCTCCACATTATGAATACACAGGACCTAACTTGCAGGATGAGTGCAGGCTGGGAGAGCGGGTCTCAGGTAGCAGTGGAATTCAGGTTAACACTATCTTTTGATCCCCTCCTTGTCTTCTGTTTGGTGCTTTTGTGGACTGTTCGAAAATGATGGCCCAGGAAATAGACTTCAGCAAGATGTCATTACACCATGCGCTGCAAATTCATATTAGCTATATCAGTTATTTTCTGTTATACAGTAATCTGATAAATGCAGCACACATTAATCTACAATAATCCAAAGAGAAACATTGCCAAGGTATCAAAAGTACCAACCATAATAAAGATTTTTTTTCCAGTCAGACATATAGAGCAGACTTTTTTTCCCTCCACTAACAAATGGGTAACATAGATTCACCTGCCAGTTGCCTGGATACACAATTTAGGACAATACGGGTATATGAATAGGTGAAGATTCTCAGGTGCCATCATTAGGGTTTGGCTCATATTTCAGTCACTGGGGCATTTGAGTACTCTGAAAGATAAAAATGGGAAAAAGGAAACGGATAATAAGGAAGTTTCTACTAGATAGGAGTTTTGGGAGATATCATACTTTGGCCATTTGAGAAGGTCACACTTCTATAACTATATTTTAAAGATAAGTCACTTTCTAACAAGCAGCAAACATAATATGTCTGGTCTAAGACAAAACTCATATGAAGGTACATTAAGGGACTTCAGCTGCACCACACCCCCTCCCCTATGGAAATAAAGGAAAAAACAAAGGACGTATAATGGAAATCTTCAAATCTTTTGAAAAGGATAATGTCAGAATGTAAACTAATCTCAAATCTTTGTATGCTCTCAGGCTATGGCTACAAATAAGTTTAAACCAGTATACCTACCTGGTAGCCCAAGAATTAGAAATATGTGAATGTAGACAAAATCATGCATATGTCAGTTTTAGAACACAAGTTATGCATGCATGCACTACATTTACTCTGTTACTCTTAAACAAATCAGCCATAACATAGTATTAATAAGCATTCTCAGAAATGTTGTCCTGTGTTAAGGTTCAAGCTGGGTATCTTTATTTCCTGATGGAAATGCTCATTTGTTAAAAACAAGAAGGTCAGTTGTCTTTGCTGTCATAAAACTGGTAGCCTGGAATGTGATGTAGAAGACTGGAGTTCGAATAGCTGATCTAGGTCTGGGGAGATAACTGGAAAACGTAGGCTTACATGGCTGATGTGTAGCTCTCCTATCTCATAGTGGGGGAGGGGTTAAATTTCCTTCCACAAGAGCATCTGCTGGTACTGACTGGGGTGTTTGCCCTTGCAAACAATTACTGGCTGAGCTTGCTTAAAGGCACAATGCAAAAGAATGCAAAACACATGCTCCAACCCAGGTACAGCACCAGATAATATGGCTTGTGTTAACATTTTAAAGGTCCAGCAAGTTGTAATATGGGTGGGGGCAGGCTCAAAGCAGGGACTATGCTACCCCTGTACACTTTCTCCCAAACTCCAGCACCAGGATCACAGTTACCCTTTCCTAATCATCTTCTGTTTCTACAGAATCACCCTAAACTCCTCTTCATCAACATCTCCCGTCTCTGCCTTACTTGTAGTGACCCACACTCCTCCTTTCCCTTCTCTGGTATGTACGTATGTCCTTACTTGATGTGGCTGTCAAATAAGTAAGGGTCTCTGTGAAAGTGAAGACACAGAGAACGATTTGTAATTGTAGCATTCTTAGAAATTACTGTACCACATCAAGGTAGCCAGTGCTACAGAGGTCCAATCACACCACAATCTTTCTCATCCACACATGGTACTAACAAGGTCCTTGTGAACAATATCTTTATCTTCTCAAACCATCATTCAGACAGTACCTGCTACACATCTCATATTCCTTTTCTGACAGTCCAGCTCATGATAGACAGTCGCCATTCATGCAATTAAGCATGTACACAGTGAAGAAAAGTTTGTGATTTGTGATAGATGGGTACCAATAAGAGTGAAAGGGAAGGTTTACAAGAGGGTAGTGAGACCAGCTATGTTATATGGGTTGGAGATGGTAGCACTGACGAAAAGGCAGGAGTCAGAGCTGGATGTGGCAGAGTTAAAGATGTTAAGATTTGCACTGGGTGTGACTAGGACTTGGAGCTTAAAGAATTTGAATGGATTATTAGACTGCAGGCTGATATGAGTGCTGGTTTAAATAATGCTGTTAGTTTAAAACCAGTATTAATGAAAAGACGAAGAGAGAATTTATAAATTAGTTTTGTAATATGGTGTGTGTGTCTGTATGTGTGCGTGTGAGTGTGTGTGTGTGTGTGTGTGTGTGTGTGTGTGTGTGTGTGTGTGTGTGTGTGTGTGTGTGTGTGTGTGTGTGTGTGTGTGTGTGTGTGTGTGTATATGTATGTGTATGTGTATATGTGTGTGTATATATGTATGTATATATGTATATATGTATGTATATATATATATATATATATATATATATATGTATATGTATGTGTGTATATGAGTATATGTATTTGTGTATGTAATATGCCTTTGAAGAGAATGTAGGCATATAGTTTTACATAACTGTTATTTTAAATATATTTATGGAATGTATTATATTTTATATAAACGGTTTCTTTAAGTTTTGATTGTTAAATAGAGTGATAGGTGGGCTGAAGCATGTGACTTATTTGTATCTCCTATTTAAATACTGAATGATTCTAGTTGATTTGTACTGATGAAGGGTGTAGACCCGAAAGCTTTGCAATAAAGTGTTTGGTGTGTTTTAGAGTTGTGACTAGGATGGACAGGATTAGGAATCAGTATATTAGAGATCAGCTCAGGTTGGACAGTTTGTAGACAAAGCAAGAGAGGCGAGATTGCATTGGTTTGGACATGTGCTGAGGAGGGATGCTGGGTATATTGGGAAAAGGATGCTAAGGATGGAGCTGCCAGGTAAGAGGAAAAGAGGAAGGCCTAAGATAAGGTTTATGGATGTAGTGAGAGAGGACATGCAGGCGGTTGGTGTGAAAGAGCATGATGCAGAGGACAGGAAGAAATGGAAACAGATGATCCGCTGTGGTGATCCCTAATGGGAACAGCCGAAAAAAGATGATGATGATGATGACAGTGAAGGAAAGTTTTACAAAGGGGGGTGCATATTAATCTTTCCCCATATGTGTACATGCTTAGTATGAACAAGCAATTTACAATAAATTCTATACTGAAACAATTTGTAAATTACAGTTGCATTACATGCCCAGAATATATAACACAGTGTAATCGACACATCAAAAAAAGTTCAAACTAGCATGCACTGCCCCTCTCTCTCCAAAAATGCTGCCTGCTCATAAGTCAAGTCTGATTTATCATGCTACAGTGGCACAGCGGGTAGCATTGTTGTCTCATGGCAAGATGTTCTCCAGTTTAATTCTTGGCTGGGTTGCCTTCTGTGTAGAATCTGCATGTCCTTCCTGTGTTGGCATGAGTTTTCTGCAAGAGCAAGGTTAAAGGTGTGAGGGAATTACAAACAATTAGATCTAAGGGTCTTGACAGCAACAGCAGAATCATCCAACCCCTCTAAGTATTAAAAGGATGAGGAGTTATCTAGAGGATTAACAGAGACAGTGAGTCCAACAGGATTATCAAATTCAAGAGGTGCACAGCAGAAAGTATAGCTTAGTTAGTTAAAATGAAAGCAGGAATCCAGCCAGATTAACAATGCCAGGGTATCCCAGCAGAAGTGGTTCAGGGGACTCACAACAAGAATAAAAAAAGACACCCCTAACAGAATTAAATTTACTTCTAGCAATGTTTTACCAAAAATATCATAGTAAGATAAATCTACTTAAAGTGTGTGTGTGTGTGTGGGGGGGGGGGGGATCTGTTACTGCAAGGTGCATTGGAACTTAAAACAGGTTATACCTGTTGTATATTTAACTGGTCAACAACCACAGTGATTTTTCAACTTTAATAATAAATATACACTTTAAAACAGCAACATTCTAGCAAAACCAGAGTGGATAGTTTTGCAGCTGAGATGATGTCTAGATGTGGCTTTGCATGGGTTATAAAGCTAGGCAGCCAGAGGAAGGAGCTCAGAGCCAACTTCAACTAGACATAAATCAAATAAACTTCACAGCAGAATGTTTACTCTTTATAATATGAACCATCTACATTTACTATTTAATACTCAATATATCATACTTGTCTCTTTTTTATAAGATCTCACTGTATTAAACTATAATATTTAGCTAAGTCAAGAAACTGGTTCACTAGCATGCATTTTGGAGATATTAAATGCTGTGTATGTTTCACTGCACAGCAGTTGTCAGCAATCAGACATACAATTTAAGACTGCATTGTCTTTTTCAAATTAAGTATAACTAGGTAGACCACTATACCTCCAGTAAAAAACACAGTGCGTTCTTGATCTTTACCACAAACAAGTTTCATAAATATCTAATTTCATGATTAAAACATGTAAGTAGGATAGCAGCTGGCAAATCTGAAGAATGTCTGCCTTCTGTTACTACAGGTGCAGGTAAGGGTTCTTCACCGTCTCCACATACCACAACACAAGCAAGTAGAGATTTCATAGTTCCAGCTTTCATGGATATATCGATGTCTTGAGTAGTAAGCATTAGACAACTCTTGTCTCCTTAAGAAATCTTTTACTTCTTTTATAGGATCACTACAACGAGTACACCAATAAGTGCCCTCACTCCGTATAAACCAAATTCACTGCTGGCAAGAACGAGATAAATGGAACAACTTTAATTTTATTAAAACAAGTGGCAGCTGAACAAACAGAAAAAATGAAAATCAAGTTAAGTGCTTTCACCCAGCACATATATCCAGAAGGAGTTCTGATGAAGCCCGGATATGCTGAACCTGGTGATCTATTAGCTTCTTAGGTGAATCAGATTAATATTTAAAGTTGTTCCATTTATCTCATTCTTGCCAGCAGTGAATTTGGTTTATACGGAGTGAGGGTACTTATTGGTTTACTCGTTGTAGTGTTTTTATAGTTACAGACCAGTTCATTCAGTTCTTTTATAGGATCACAGACAGTTTCAGTCTCAGTGAATCATGATGTGATGTGATTAAAATGTGCCTTCATACATGAGCTATGACCAATGGATTGAGTATGTAACACAGGTTCTGAACAATTTGCAGTTTTGTTAAGCATCTATTAAGAACCGTATCTGTAGTTTCTCACCCATGCTTCATTTTTTGGTGTAACACTTGTCATTTCTACAAGTTTATCTAAAGTCTATTTCTAAGCCTGTGATTTTCTCTGGACTTCTGTTTTCAAATCTGGCAAAAAAAAAAAATTCAGATTTGAATTTCATTGTTGTTGAAAGGAGTACTTATGTTCTGCTAAATATAAAACAATTAACATAAGACTGATAATTTTGTAAAATGAATAAAGTCTGTGGCCACCTTGTTTCCCATAGTCTTTCCTTTCATTTTCTATATAACCTTCTTCAAAGTTTGCACAGCAGTATCTGCCATGCCATTAGATGAAGCATGGAATGGTATAGTAGTTACATAAATAACTCTAGTTTTTTACCAAGTCTGAAAATTCTACATCATCGAAATATGATCTCCTTATCAGATGTTGCTATTTCTAGACTATCACATATGCTAAAATTTCATCTCAGTCTTTTCAGTAGTTCTAGGTAAACAAGCAGATCTCAAAGAATACATATATATCCATTCCAAACAAACTTGAGCCAAAACTGTTAATACACATAGAAATTCTAAAAATTTAAGTATCAGAATTAATTTTCTCAAGTAAAATATTTCAGTATTATTACTAAGCAAGCTAGGCCAGAAAGATTTTGTGTTTTATAAAATATGATACAGCTGCTTGTTTAGATAAGAGATCAGAACTCAGTTTTGTTACAGACAAAGAAATGTTATAGAACATTACTAGTCTGGGAGAAGCAGTTAGAAACATTGATACTCTGCTATTGTATGTTGTCCTTGCCTTTATTACAAGTTCTGTAATGCATGCAAAATTGTTTGTGTAAAAGAAAATTACAAGTGAGATCATGAGAATCTTCTCAGAGTTATGAGAATGTTCCACAATGTAATTCTCTGTAATGGCACTAGATGACTGCATTATTTTTCTGCCAGAGTGTGTGAATTATGATTGGAAAGAATATGCCAGAAGGTGCCACCTAAGCTGACCTGACCATAACTTTGATTGATGCATTTAAATTTGTCTTTGTAGTCTGACATGATTAAATTCAAATAATCAGCTGTCAAATCTTATTCTAAATAAACATCATTGTCATAACAAGACGGAGCATGGAATGGTATACTAGTTAAATAACCCTAGTTTTTCACCAAGTTTGAAAATTCTGCACCAATGAAATATGATCTCCATTCAGATGTTGCTATTTCGGGAATACCACACATGCTAAAATTGTGTCTCAGGTTTTTCAGCAGTTCTGTGTAAAGAAGCAAATCTCAAAGCACATATCTATCATTCTGAATGAACATGTATGAAAACTGTTACATACACATCTGTCTATTCCAAATGAACCTCTGCAAAAATTGTTAACACATATATAAGTACTAAAAATATAAGTATCAGAATAGATCTTCTAAAGGAGAATATATGCCTCAGTGAACTTCTATGAGATGGATGATGTATTATGGATTTTTTTATTAAAAAAAACAAATATTTTCCAAGGAAAGGACCTGCAGAGTCCAAATACAATCCAAAGTATACATTTTCAGGTCCTTTCTATGGGCATAAAGGTGAATTTGATGATATTTCACTAGTTGCATGAAATTTAGCACAACTCTTTACTTCTTTTTTCCAGTATGTGTTATTAATTTTAACATATATACAATATTTACAAATAAAATAATCATATCTACAGAATATTATTTCTATAATTCATTTAAAAATCAATAGTTTTACATTTTGTAATTAATGCTTCTAAATTAACCCAGCAACAATTCTTCAAACAAAGGAGCTTCTTTTGATTTCTATTTCTTTGTTATCACTTTCCTGGAAAGAATAATTGAACTCTAAAACATTTTAAGATGATTATGGTTATTGATAACTAGAGGAACAGGCACATTCATTAATAATGTTTTCAAAATAACACAGTTGTCTGACCATAGACCAGGGGTGTCCAACCTTTTGGCTTGCTGGGGCCGCATTGAGTGAACAGAAATTGTCTTGGGGCCACATATAAAATATATCATATAGTTAACTCTTTCGCTGCCACAGGAGACCAAAGTCGACGACCTGGCTGTACTGTAGGCACATTCGAACAATCTACTTTTCTGAAGTACAAGCAAACACAGGAGGGTTATGGCTGACAAAGTTTGCAGATGACTGCAAACTGGGCGCCATAGTCGAAAACACATCTGACACAGATATCCTCCAGAAGGGCCTCACAGAAATGGATAACTGGTGCTAGAGCCATGGCCTGAAGTTAAACGCCAAAAAATGCATAGTCATACCCTTCGGGAAAAACAAGGTTACCCCTAGCTACCATATAGATGGCAATCCACTGAGCACAGAAAAAGTCATCAGGGATCTGGGGACCCAGGTTGACAGTAGCCTTCGTTTGACACTCATGTTGCTAAAGTAGTTAGGAAAACCTTCTATATCGCCCACCTGATCATGAAGGAATTCACATCTAGATCAAGGGAGGTCATCGTCCCCCTGTACTCATCACTCATTAGACCTATGATTGAGTACAATGCCCCATTCGGAATGTATCTGACCAGACACCTGCTGCAGCTTGAAAGGCCCCAAAAGTTCCTCACCAAAAGGATAAAGGGTCTCAAAAATATGTCTTATGCTGCCCGACTGAAAGAACTCCAGCTCTATTCAGTCTCATACCGCTTGCTCAGAGGTGACCTGTGCCTGACATATAAGGCCATGTCAAACCCAGATTTGATGAATATGCTTCACCTCAAAAAATCTAGATCCCTCAGAACCACAAGGGCTGGAGACTTAAACCTTGACACGGTTATAAATAGAACGTGCTGGAGGGACAGATTCATCACCCAGAGACTCCCTATGCTGTGGAACAAAATCCCGGTACATGTGAGGCAGAGCACCTCTATGGCCTTGTTCAAGAGGAATCTTGATCAATGGATGGGAGATTGCAGAAATACCCCAGGGATTACTTCAGTGTCACTGCTTGACAGAGGCACAGCAAAATGATAGCCATAGTTTTTATTCAAACTAAAGGGGTGGCGAAAGCCACATAACTATGGGCTAGGCTTATAAATGCCCTTGGGCAGATAGCTTAGTATGAACCTATGAACCTATGAACCTATAATAAATGCCTAATATTTGCCTTAAAATTCTAATTCTCATTCTGATTTTAATTCTCTAATCTAACAGTTAACTCTAACATCTTAGTTAATATATAGATTTTTTTTACAAATAAACAGATATTCACTACAGCACTAGCATTTCTCACTGGGAAAACCACTCCAGCAGTCCATCTAAATACAATGTCAACATTAGCAGTCCTACAATACTATAATCCACAAAAATAAGCCAACAAATTTGCAATAAAGTAAAGAATTCACATTACTGACTTAATAAAACAATTCTGAATAAGCTACAATAGGGTCTCACCCAAACAAATGACTGGTGCCAGAAACATGGTCTCAAGCTAAATGCCAAAAAATGCACAATCATCCCCTTTGAGGAGAGTGATATCCCCACAAATTATCACATTAATAACAATGTTGTAAGCATGCAATCAGTCGTGAGGTGCTTTTGCACCCAGGTTGATAGAAACCTGACTTTTGACCACCACGTTGTCTCCATTGTATGGAAAGCTTTTTACATGGCCCACCTCATTAGTAAGGGTATCTCATCCATGTACAAGGAGGTCATAGCATCCCTGTATTCTTCCTTTACAAGAGCAATTATTGAGCGCAACACCCCTTTTGGCACGTGCCTCAGCAAAACACCATGCCAAAAGAAAGACTACAACCATTTCTGACAAAAAAGGTCAAAGGACTGAGTTCATTTAGTTATCCAAACAGACTAAAAAGCTTCTTGCTTTCCTCTGTCTCTCACTGGCCCTTATAAATTTCATCACTGGCTTGCTTTCCAGGCTAAGAAAGATCCTGCCTTAAGAGACTTTCTCCACCTCAGAAATACTGGTTATATTTAAAACACTCACTACAAAGACCACAGCCTTCACTGCAACATAAACAAGCACTTTGTATAGACAGGTTCTTGACACAAAAACTTTCAACTTCTGTAAAAAGCTCCTCTCATTATCAAACAATGTAGTTCAACAACACTACAACTGGATGGATAGCCATGAATGTACTCCTTAAGTCAGTAGCATATTCTTCATCAAACCGGAAGGAAAATCCACATACTAAACTTTCCCAGCTGGATGGCTAAGATCTAATATTGGTTACTCAAGTCTACTCGTCTAAGAAGAGGAGCCTATTTAACTAAGAATTCCATTTGCTAAAATATATTCAGTATACATATTAAATCTCTCTCTCTTACACACACACACACACACACACACACACACACACACACACAAATCTCACTGATTGAAATTGTCTGGAAGTCAAACTATCTGAAAAAAAAAATCATAATAGAAATGGATTCATCCATGCAATTTCCCACCACCAAAAGGACCATCAATAAATCAACAAACAACTGCTCTGCAAAAATTAAATCAATAAGAAATCTATAAACTCTCTAAGATCATACTACATATGGGAGTAAACATATAACTTCCCTCCAGTCTAAAACCATTTGACATTCAGACATTTTAATTTGTGCAGAAGTTATTCACAGACTGACCGTTTACTAAGCTGTAATGCTGACCATCGCTTTTGAAAAAAATTCCCACACTTTGTCAATAGCTCAAAGTGAAGAAAGGATTACTTTTTTTATTTATTATGTATTTATTTAATTTTGGAAAACATCTTTAAAACTGTTAAATTGATCACACACCCAGAAACACAGAAAAGTTATTGTGATAAGTAAGCCACAGACTGCTGCAAGAAATCAGTCACAGCACACTATGCTTACGTCCGAACCAATGAAGCATACCTGTCAATTCCAAAAGAATTAAAGTAGCGTAATAAGAAAGTTATTTGCAAGGTTACATGGCAGTTTATATTGGAAATAAGTGGAGATATTAAAAACGCTCTGTTTCTCATAATTATGCTGAAAAGTCTTCCAAGGTAAATACAACCTTCTGATTTAGCATGGAACCATATCTCTCAACCTTAGAGCAAGAATTCTGGACAAAGCAAAAAATAAAATTGGGACACAGGCCCAAAAATAGTTATGCATCACAGACACCATTAAAACAAGTGTAGCTGGAAACATTATACATCACGTATAATGTTTCTATCCCATTATTGTCAGTTAAGCATTATATGGCTCATTCAATCCTGCCTTCTTCTGCTACAAAGAAAACCATACTTTGAAATGACAAATCCATTAAAAATAATAACACATTGGCTCCACATCCTGCAACTTCCTACCTGCAAACAACCACAGAGCTTTCACTGAAACTAGGTCTGCTTATTTCCACAGAATGACACCTCTCCCTAATTAAGTCTAATGGTATACAAATTGCCAGGATCTGGACTACCTAAAATAAATTAAATTATGGCCTTTAAATTGCAAGTGCACTTTGTTTAATTAAACTACATTTCAAGGCCCACTTGCTGTATTTTTTCAGTAACATCCCAATATCCATTTCCAGGTCACTTTACAAGACATTGACAGTGGTAGACTTAGCATCCTCCAGATCCCTACAGGACCACACTCATACTGCTAACATTGTCCATTAAATGTAAATATCCATCCACTGTAAATGGCAAGAAGCTATGTCTTAAAAATCTATATTTGGCATTCCTAGTACCCAAGTATCAGGTTTTGAAACAAAGAAACATTCTCCACAGTTTGTAAGTTTCTGTCTTTAATAATCATCTACTATTGCAGCACTCCCAACACAAACACACATGCACACTAAAACCTCCAACATTTAAAAAATGACATTGTGCCCACCTGATTTGCCAGTATTGATGATCCACCAAATAAATGCTTGTCCAATCTACCACTGCTTAGAACCCACCAATGACAAGACAGTACTGGGTGATTTTTTTTGTTTGTCAAAATAAAAACAATAAACTTTATATGCTACAGTCCCACATTAGTCAGTCCATTACTGACCCATTAACCCTAGGCTGCTGTCTCATTCTTAATCCCTGGGACTGCATTGCCTTGGATGACTACTTTTATTTCCTAAGCAAAAGCCACAAATTGGAACATGAGGCAAAAATCCAGACATTTTTTCGAAAATCCATACAGTTGAGAGGTATGATTTCATATTCAATACAACACTCTCCCTGTCAGAAAAGCTGCAATTTAATGAAAGTGTACTTTTAATGTAGGATGCATTTGTGAGCTAACTTGTTTTTACGTTAGCCTCTTTGTGCATGTGTCTCTCTCTGTCTCTCTGTCATGCATGCATAAAACACACACACACACACACACACACACACACACACACACACACACACACACACACACACTTCTACTTTCACGCACACAGACATTCTGCTTTCATGCATGCACTTACTCTCACCATACTTACCTATTAACACAGGTTAAGTGCTGTCTCTTTAAAAGGCAATGGCAGCAAATCCATAGACGAGTCCCTCTTCAGCAAGAACACACACATTGATTCTTTGGCACAAAATAATGGTGCGAACCCACAGACCCTTCTTTGGCACAAAAAAATCAAAACTAGAAGGATGCTTTGGTGCATGCGCATACCGATGTTAGAGTTACAGGTTATGGCTCCGAAAAACACAACAAAAAAGTGTTTTGGGGCATGCGTACATCGATGTTGGAGTTAGAGGTAGAGGGCCGCATGCGGCCCGCGGGCCACAGGTTGGACACATCTACCATAGACAATTGAAAACTTTACATACATCTTTCCAATAATTTTAAGTTCTTTACATTCTACAAATATATGTATCCAATCTGCTTTAATTATAGCATTACACCTCCAGCATTTTGATATATTTTTCTTATACTTAGAAATTTTATGAGGTATAATAAATGTTCTAAGTACTTCCATGCAACTATCTTCCAATATAAACTAGAAGAGGAAAATTTAACAGTTTTTAATAATTTATTATTTTCTTTCAATTTAAAATTAATATCTATCGAGTCTAGAAAATTCTAAAATCTTGAGTCAACATTTCCCATAATATTCAATAAAATAATTTTATACAATTTTGAAATATAATTCTTTGTATACGATTCTGATCTAAAGGTTGAAATTATAATACTATCATTATCCATTCATCATGAGTAAAAGTTCCTTAAACATGTTAACTATAATACATATTGGGGGTGCATCCATAGATTTTAATGGATGTGCCCCTGTGCACTCAAGGAGGGATAATTAAAGTCTATGGATGCATATTCATGCTATCCTTACAGTGAAGTCATGAGAGACAAGGGTCAACAGGGATCCTGTAGAGAAAATTATTTTATAATGATGCAAGAAAAAGTTATTTTGAGCAACAGGGGAACTTGTACTACTTTTTCATGTAGGGACCACACACCACAGTGCAAAATGTAAGTAACACAACTGTGTCAAAATATTTCAGTCATTTTACTCTTGCCCTTCTCTTCTTCTAACATTTTCTTAACTTTTCTGTTACCTTCAACTGTCTACATTGTAAAAATTGTTTTTTCACTGTTATATCGTTTTGAACATTTTATTGTGGTAAAGGTATCATATATAAGGACTATTGTTTTTTATTATACTGTGGCTTTTCTAACAGAATGGGTTGCTACATATTATTTTGTACCCTCCTGCAGGTCTGAAAATAGTCTATATAGATCAGCTTTTTTCCCAGTTAACAAACTTAACTAAAAATAGAATTCTACACCTTTCCCCAATAAAAAAACATGTCCCCAACCAGGGATTCTGGATTTTGCACAGAAATGTTACCTCTAAAGCCAGTGTGAACAGGTAAACAATTATACACACTGTGTTAGTCGGCGGTGATGTAAATTATTCTGGTTACTTAAACACCCTAAAATATATCCCAACTGTCCATGACTTCACAACATGCCCCTGATTCTACTTCAAGTTTCTGCCCTGCCCCTTATAATTTTTTTGATTTTTCTGGAAAATCATTGAGGATAACAATCTGCCAGTGCGAGTCATTAGACGTTCATGCCTCTTACTGTTCAAAACAAATCCATGTTGATGCAAAACCTGGTAATCTATCAGCTTCTTAGGTGAATCAGATTAATATTTAAAAACTATCCTTTCTGCTACCCTCCAGTGCCCTTTTGTTTTTCTCCTGGCCTCACAACGTCATCTATTTTTGGAAATGGGGGTTCTCACACTCTGCCTTACTCTTCTGCTTTTGTCTACATCCTTCTCAGGACTCCCTAAGTGTCCAAAACTGCACTCCAACAACTATGTAGGAAATAATTCAATTAAGCCAATGACTGTGGGATCTAGATGCTCTGCAGTGCATTTTAGAGCTTTTTTATTTAAATAATCTTTTGATCTAATAGTGGATTCAATGAAAATCATGCCTAATGAAAGAAAATGTGGAAGAAAAAAGGTACATCCAGTGCTTAATGTTCAAAGCTGACAAAATAGTTCCCAATAAACAGAGAAAACAAATATCTGTGAGGACAAATCTGGGAATACTGCCTGCCTTCCTTCTCATTCAAAAATAAAGCAGTTACCCACTGTGCATCCTTCAGGTGTGAGAATGAGATGAAAGTGAAGAAAGAAAAGGAGACACTCTCAGATTTTAAGTTGTTGCTGTTATATAATAGCATGTTGCCTCTCCCCTTCCCCAAAAGGCAGCCACTTTCTGTGTACCCTTCATATGTCAGGCTGGAATGAAAAGTAAAACACAGCAAAGCAATGTGACATAACTGTAACTTGCTGCTATCAGCTAAATTTACAAAGCATGTCTTCTTCCTGCAAAGGATAGCCACATATATAAATGTCTGATGTTTGATTCTGATGAAAGTAAAAAAATATATATCTATGGTTGTAATGTATAATACATTCTAACTTGTTCCTTGATGGTACACTGATGGTAAACAAGCTCTAATTTTATTTATTTATTTTTATTTCCAGTTTGTTTACTGGGAGAGTCCGACTAGGTCATACGAAAAAAAAAAAAGCTTTTTAGTGGATGCCATGGGAGAAAAGCTCCATATGATAATATGTACAGCATTACAACAGAAAGGAATTTACAATAAAAGTTAAACATTACAGTGCAATTCTTTCATGTATACAATGTGAATACATGGGTAGAAGACAGTGGTTCTAATGAATAATACCTATAGGAGGCAGTAAGTGTCATACACATATTAAAGGTAGCAGAATAAAAATAAAGGCAGAGATTGGTGTGTTAGACAGAAATATAGCTAGGTAAATGTAGGTAAGACACTAGCAAAAGTGTGAGATTGCTCTAGAGGCAAGAATATTAGCTATTAGCGGAGAAGTTAAAATGGAGGTTTAGAATGGAATTAAAGGTACAGATACTACTCCATGTCCAATTAACTACTGGGAAAGTACCATACCACAGCATTGCTAGCTATAGATCCCCCACCATGAACCAGGGTAAGCACACTGCCTACCTTGATTTACTGGAATCCCTCTCCATACAGCCCAACACCTCAGTCATGAGAGATTTCAACTATCCTTCCACAGACTGGAGGACATACACGAGCAAAAACACGTTCACCCAGAGGTTCCTGGACTTTGTTAACACAAATGTTCTGGAACAGATAGTCTGCAACACCACTAGGGGTTCTAATGTTCTGCACATAGTACTCACCAACATGGGGGTGACTGTACATCCCCATGACTGATGCCCTCACTGGTTAGGTCAGACCACAAATTGGTCACATTTGAAGTAACTACTGGAACTGACACCTTCACAGGGACAAGAATTATAAAAAACTTTACCAAAGCTAACTACAGCTTACTAAGCGATGGTATAAAAAGCTTCATACCTTCCGCAATTGCAGACATCAATGATCACTATGCAATAAAAAAAAAACACTTAAGCGACTGTATAAACTCTGCTTTACCTGACTGGATCAAAACCAGGTCTTCCCTTGAAAACAAGCCACTGTAGTGGGCTTCAAGTATAAACAGATAGCAATATGAAGAAACTGTTGTCCAAATGCAAGAAGGATATCACTCTGCAAAGTAAGAGTTCCCTCCTAAGCCTAAACAAGAAAATCAGAAATCTTGTAAAGTCTTCTAAAGCAAATTATGAAACTAAAATTGCATCCCTAGCCAAGGATAATCATAAGGCATTCTTTAACTACATCCAAAGTCTAAAAGAGAATGCCCAGCTATGTACCAAACTGGTTGTAGAAGGGATCACTCATACTACACCAGAATAGATCTCCAACCTGCTAGCTGACAGATTCAGTGCAAACTTCAACTGTCCATCCCTACCTGCCACATCCCAAGAATGATGCCACAATATGAAGACAAGATGATCAATTTCAACAATTGGCTTAAGTGTTGGTGTCATTCAAAGGGGATCCAATGCCTGTCAGCCTGGGATGACATGCTCAACAAGCCACGATGCTTCGCTAGGGACGGCTTGCACCTGTCACCCCTGGGCTTTCGGATATTGGCAAAGGCTCTTGCTACCCCCATAGTGCCTTTTTTAGGCAAGGCTCAAAAGACAAACCCACCTCCATAGGTATCACAAGGGATAAGAAACTAAGAGTAATGCTACTCAACGCCAGAAGTCTAAACCTCAAGATGCACGCACTCGAAACTCTCCTTAGCATGGAGAACATCGATATCTGTGCAGTAACAGAAACCTGGTTCAAGGCTCCTGAGAGCACCCCAGCACTACCAGGTTATACCTTATACCATGCTTTTCGGCCCCAAAACTTGGACCGAACCACAAAAGGAGGGGGAGTATCAATATTGTCAAAGATACCCACACCTCCAGGTTGGTGGCACAGCACAAGCATCAGAGACTATCCATGTGCAACTAACTGTGGGTAAAACTGCCTTCCAGTTTATAGCCTGCTACAGACCACTCTCCCAAACACAGGAACCCCACTTGGCCTTCCTGAGAATACTGGAAAATATGAAGGTCTCTCCAAACACCATTATATTGGGCGACTTCAACTACCCAAACATAGACTGGGAGCATTACTCTAGCTCCAACACCTAGCCCAAAGGTTCCTAGAATTTATAAACTCAAATGCTATGGAACAACTTGTTACCAATCCCACAAGAGGGGAAAACATACTGGACCTGATCATCACCAACATGGGGACACTATGCTCCAGACCAGAAGTGTATCTCTCACTGGTAAGATCAGACCATAAACTAATCTCACTGGATATTCACATCCCGGCCCCACCCCCGCCCAGAAAACCACAGTGAAAAACTTCTCTAAAGCAAATTTCACATGCCTCAAAACCGAGGCGAAATCCTTCAAAGCCCCTGGGCCTGTGGAAAATACGGCCCAGACCGCAGAATCCTTTATAAACGCATTCTATGAACACCTTCAGGAATGCATGGATCATGCAATCCCAAATAAAATCAAGACCCAATCCTCCAAAGGCAGGCGTCCTGTCTGGTGGACCCCAGCCATAAACAAACTATACAATAGAAGGAGGAAGCTACTACATGATAGAGCAAAATCCCAGAAGGGAAGGCATCTCTGATCAGTATTAGCAAAAAACTACGGGCACTCATAAAATCGTCTAGGGCCAGCTTCGAGAGAAAAATTGCACAGGACACTAAAGATAATCACAAGGCTTTCTTTAGTTATGTTAGGAACCTGGGTGGGAATTCCCAGATATGCTCAGAATTAGTCCAAAATGACAAAAAATATACCGAGCCCACAGACATTGCCAACATCCTAGCTGACAGGTTCAGTGCAAACTTCTCCCCCCTCTCCCCACCAAAAGGGCAAATATCTATCCCAACAGAGTGCTGCCCCCCTGACATCTCAGATGCTCAGGTAAGAGCCGCCCTCTCCAAAGCAAAAAACACAGCATCAATGGGACCAGATGGTGTCCCGGGCTGCGTCCTACGTGAACTCCAAGAAGAGCTAAACCCAAACATAAAACTACTGTTCAATCTTAGCCTTACTACAGGATATGTATCCAAAGAGTGGCGTACAGCAACAGTGGTCCCTCTTCACAAAGGTGGTGCCTCAACGGATCCTGGAAACTATCGCCCCATAAGCCTGACTAGCTTGGTCTGCAAAGCTATGGAAAGGATCATCATGGACCTCATAAATAAATATATTGGGGACCTACAGACACTGGATCCTACCCAGTTTGGCTTTGTTAAGGGCAGATCCTGCCTCTTAAACCTGGTCGATTTCTTTGAAACAATCACCAAGGCCATTGGCGAGGGAAGGTGGTCCACACAGCCTACCTGGACCTCGCAAAAGCCTTCAATACAATACCCCACTCGGGCATTATAGATAAGCTCACCAGCTTAAATATAAACCCCTATGTCACTAGATGGGTTGCAAACTGGCTCAAGGACAGAACCCACATGGTTAGAATTGCTGGAGCCATGTCAGACTCCAAACCAGTTACAAGTGGTGTCCCACAAGGCTCAGTCCTGGGACCTCTCTTGTTCGGTATATATTTCTCGGTGGTACAGGCCAACACAGAAGGACTGTGGCTGACCAAGTTTGCAGATGACTGCAAACTGGGTGCCATAATCAACTCTCCAGCCGACACAAGCATCCTCCAAAAGGGCCTCATAGAAACAGACAACTGGTGCCAGAGCCATGGCCTCAAGCTAAACGCCAAAAGTGTATAGTCATCCCCTTTGGCAAAAACAAAGTGCCCACAAATTACCACATAGGTGGTAATCCATTAAGTACAGAAGAAGTCATTAGGGACCTGGGGACCCAAGTTGATAGCAATCTCTCATTTGACAACCACATGGCCAAAGTGGTTAGAAAAACATTTTATATAGCCCACCTAATCATGAAGGGATTCACATCTAGATCAGGGAGGTCATCGTACCTCTTTACTCATCCCTCATCAGGCCCATAATTGAGTACAATGCCCTTTTGGGATGTACCTTACCAGACACCTGCAGCAACTGGAAAGACCCCAAAAGTACCTCACCAAGAGGATCAAAGGGCTCAAACAGATGCCATATGCTGCCCGATTAAAGAAACTCCAGCTCTACTCAGTGGCATACCGCCTGCTCAGAGGCGATCTGTGCCTGACGTATAAAGCCATGTCCAACCCAGAATTAATGGACATGCTGCACCTCAGAAAATCCAAATCCCATAGAGCTACGCTCGAGACTTGAACCTCAGCACTGAAATAAATAGGACATGTTGGAGGGACAGATTCATAACCCAGAGGCTCCCTTCACTCTGGAATAAAATCCCAGTCCAGGTTAGGCAGAGTCCCACATTGACTCTCTTCAAGAGGAATCTTGATGAGTGGATGGGAGATCATAGGTTTACCCCGGCTATCACTTCTGTGTCACTGTTAGACAGAGGTACAGTATACTAACCTCAAAAAACGCATAGCAAAATTAATTTAAAATGGGTGGCGAAAGCCAAACACACTCTGGCTAGGCTTATAAATGCCCTAGGGCAGATAGCCTAGTATGAACCTATGAATCTATGAACCAAGGCATACCTGACACCAGTCTTCGACCTTGTATCTCCAGAGCACAGGTCATCTCTGCACTCTCCAAGGCCAAAAACATAGCCTCAGTGGGACCAGATAATATCACAGGTTGTTTACTAAACAATCTAAAACAAGACCTAGTGGATCCACTTGGCATTCTCTTTAATCATAGCTTGAGAACTGGCTATGTTCCTGAAGACTGGAGAAAAGCAACAGTAATTCCCCTGCACAAAGGGGAGCCATCAACTGATCATGGGAACTACAGACCTATAAATCTAATCATCCTCCTCTACAAAGCCATGGAAAGAATTATCATGGACCTTAACAAGGACATAGGTGACCTCCAAACACTGGACCCAACCCAATCTGGCTTCAATAAGGGTAGAGCATGCTTATTAAACACAGTAGACTTCTTTCAGAATGTCGCCAAAGCCATGGACGAAGGTAAGACAGTGCACACAGCCTATCTCAACCTTTGCAAAGCTTTTAACAATCTCCCACACTGACAACATTGAAAAACTCTTCCAGCTGGGGATTAACCCATACATTACTAGATGGGTAGCCAATTGGCTCACCGGCAGGACACACTCTATCAGAATTGATGACTCCACCTCCACCAGTAGACTTGTCAGCAGTGGACTACAAAAGGGGTCTGTGCTGGGCCCCTTACTGCTTGGCATCTATTTCTCAGAAGTCCAGGCCAAAGTAGATGGTCTTCAGCTCACCAAGTTCACTGATGATTGCAAACTGGGAGCAATCAATGAGTCCCCCAATGATGTCAACATATTACAAGAACAGCTAACACAAATGAATGATTGGTGCCAAAGCCATGCTTTGAAACCAAATGCAAACAAATGCATTATTATTCCCTTTGGCAAAATGGAATTCCCTACAAATTACAATATTGACAGCCCCCCCCCCCCCCCAAGTTCCAACCCAGTGGTTAGACTTGGGAACACAGGTTGATGGCAATCTGAACTTTGACCACCAAGTTTCCATAGTGGTAAGGAAAGCCTTCTACACAGTGCACCTCATAAGCAAGGGCATAGCATCCAGGTCAATGGATGCTATAACTCCACTGTACTTGACCCTCATCAGACCACTAATAGAGTATAATGCACCCTTTTGCATGTACTTCACAAGAGACGTGCAGCAGCTGGACAGACCTCAGAGTTTTCTCAGTAAGAAAATACAGGGACTCCAAACCATGATCTACATGGACAGGCTGCAAGCTCTGTCACTTAACTCTGTAGTTTACATGCTGCTGAGAGGTGACTTGTGCCTGGCCTATAGGGCAATGCCTGACCCTGCCCTAATGGCAATGCTGCAGATCTGCAAGTCAAATGGCACAAAAGTCACTCGCTCTAGGGATCTCAACCTAGCCTGTGACATTAACAGAACATGCTGGAGAGACAGATATGTCTCTCAGAGACTGCTGCTTCCCTGGAATAAACTTCCTGTTCATGTAAAACAGAGCTCCTCACTGACACTATTCAAACACACCCATGTCCCTCATGGACTGGGGCAGCCGGTGTTGATCACAGACCCACACTGTTCTTAAATTTGTTCTGCAAATTACCCGAAAAGAACAAATGGGGGCACTTGGGATTAACATGACTAGGCTTGTAAAGACTTTATGGCCACTAGACCTATATGAACCTATAAAGATGTGTTGCAGAGAAATGTAGCAAGGCGATTAATAAGTGAGGCACCAGAAAAGTATGAGATTGTTACAGAGACAAGTCTGTAAGTTGTGACCTGAGAAGTTAAAGTGAAGGAGATGCCTGGGTATGGGATGAAAACATGAGGTGTTACAGCTTAGACTGAACCTCTACGCACATCTCTGAGGTCTGACTGTGAGACTGGAGAGATGATAAGTCAGCAAGCAAAGGGGAGTAGTATTGCTGAAATTGATTTCATCCTCAAGTCTTGGTGAGTACCTTCATCAGGTGGACCCAGTTTTTCACAAAATCTCACCAAGATTACACTGATATATAGACTGCATTTTATATAGCATATATCATGGACAGAAGTAGGTTAAAAATTAAAAAAAAGATAGCTGGTTGCACAAGACCCAGGATAAAAAAGTGCCCAATCCTGGTAGACACACTGGTGCCAGGACTGGAAAAAATGACAGTGTAGAATCCTCAAAATACAGAAACATTCCTACAATGGGGCCAGGCCAGGCCAAAGGGGAGGATGGCTGCCCCTGTTGTAGAAGGATATAGCAGTTTACAAAAAAATCACAAAAACTGATAGGCCAAAGAAGAGCCATAAAGACAATAAAGTGGACCACTGAGGCTATAAAGAAATTATGTATTGTTACTATTATGCAAAAAACCCAGAATTTCCAGACACAAGATATACAAAATGATTAAGACAGAAATTAGAGGAAAGAAAAATACTTCCACAAGAAAAACTGTCAGAAGCGTCAAATAAAAAAATTGTATTCATTAATACAACAGATTTGTAAAAAAACAGTAGATCAAGAAACTTTGATCAGTTTGGAAAAATAAGCATCTGACTAAGTGCAAAGATATAAACAACAAAACCTAAAGATTTTTTAAAAGTATAACAAAGAAATATGGACATGGGAAAGAGAAATTTGATATAGAGATTTGATATGCTGCAATACTTATGCAAAAGATAAAGCCAAATTAATCAATATAAAGAAGGCAGCCCCAAAGATATTCGAAGAGAAATACAAGCAAAGGCATCTGGATATACAAAATTTCACAATAAAAAAATAATATCACAAAAAGGGAATATAGAAAAGAAGATTAGTAAAGTAGAAGTTAAAAAAATAGAAGTTGAAGTTATGCAGTGCCTGCGAAGTGAAGGATTTGGTATTGAAGGTCTAACACAGGTAACATCACAGTATGATGGAGTGAGACCCCAAAGTAAAGAGAAGCAGGAAGATCAGGAGACATCTGAAGAAGAAATATGGACATGGGAAAGAAAAAGAGATTTAATACGGTGTAATATTTATGCAAAAGAGAAAGCAAAACTAACCAAAAAAACAGCACCAAAGATATTTGAAGAGAAATACAGGCAAAGGAATCTGGACATGGAAAACTTTACAATACAAAAAATAAGACAAAGAGGAAAAGTAGAAAAGGAGATTAGTAATGGAGAAGTTAAAGAAATAGAAACTGAGGTTATGGAGTACCTGCAAAGTGAAGGATTCAGTGTAGAAAATCTAATTCAGAAAGCACCACAACAGGATAAAGGAATGTATATACAAATTAAGTGGCAACCAGTGGAACAGGAAGCAATTGGTCAGGTGTCATATGAAGATATTTTGGAGCCTTCCACAGGAAATCAGTATAAATTTTCACTTGAAGCTAGACAGCAAGGGAAGGAACAGGAAACTTTGGAAACTCTGATGCAGTCAATGTTGAGGAGTCATAGGCCAGTGAGTTCCTGTATGATAGAGCAAAGAATGGCACAGGATGACAGTGAAGAGAATGTGCCACGGGAAGATGCTATAGAACTTTTTAAAGAATGCCCGCAGGCAATAGAAAACAAAAAATGTTCCCTCAGTTTAGAAGAAAATGAGCTAAGAGAAGAGTTGCTTGATTTAATAGCAATAGACATATTAAGCTCAATGAAATAAATAAACTGCAGAAAATCAATAAAACCCAAAGAGTCAGAAGTTCGATAAAAGAAATGAACACTGTAATTAGGACTTTACCAACAGATCCATGTGATATAACAGAAATAAACAGGATATATTACTGTGCTGCTAAATTAATAACTGATAAACTTCTACCACAAGAACACAGGGTAGTGAGGGAAAGGAAGGGGAGAAATCGAATACCGTCATGATAATATCTGATAGAGAAAATTATAAAGCAATTAAGATAAGAAGTATCACTGTTAGAAGAATATAGAAAAGGGAACAGATCAACAAAAATACTGAGAAAGACATGATAAAAGCAATGCACAGTATTAGAATAGACCAGGATCTACCATGCATAATTGCAAATAGCAAACTAAAAATCTCAGCACAGGCATAAAAACTTAGAAGATACGCAGATAAATATAATGGAAAAGTACAAAATAAGCAATTTATTGATGACCCAAAAAAGTTTTATAGAGAATTGGGAAACAAGGTAAAAGGAATTGAAAGACTGCCAAAAAAGAAGAAATAGATACATTTTGGCGAAGTATCTATGAAGATCCTCTAGAACATAACAAAGATGCTAAATGGAGAGAAGAAGTAAAAGAAAGAATAAGAAGTTTAAAGGTACAGGATATGAAACTGGATGAAGTAACAGCCAGAGAGACTGAAATAAAGTTAAGAAAAGCCTCTAATTGGAAAACCCTATGCCCAGATGCAGTACCTAAATTTTGGTTAAAAGTATTAACATCTTTGCACAAAGATTTAGCCATGAGTAAGAACTATTTATATGGACACCCTGAACAGACTCCAACCTGGCTAACAATTGGAAAAACAATGCCCCTACTTAAGAGTGAACCTGCAAGCTACCCTAAAAATTATAGACCAATAACTTGCCTTCTAACAACATATAAACTATACATGGGAATTGATGCTGACAGAGTTTATAGTAATTTAAAAGAAAACTCGATTATGGCAGTAGAACAAAAGGGCAATAAAAGAAAGTCATATGGAACAAAGGGTCATTTGTTGTTAAAGTCATAGTGGAGAACTGTAAAAAGGGGAAGAATCTAAGTATGGCATGGATTGACTACAAAAAAGCATTTGATAGTATCCCACATTAATGGATAAAAGAGTGCTTAAAAATGTATAAGATACACTCTACACTGATCGACTACATTACAGTGACCATGAAACAGTGGCAAACCACTTTGCAATTAAGACATGATAAAGGACAGATTATTATCCCAGGGATAAAAATTCAAAGGGGGATTTTCTAGGGTGAGGGTGACTCTGTCACCGCTGCTATTCTTCCTCGACCTTAACCCATTAAGCTGTCTACTTAACAGCTTAGGCCATGGCTACAAGTTGGCTCCTAGAAAACAGCAAAGTGTAAAGACTTCTCATCTTTTCTTTGTCAATGATTTAAAACCGTATAGCTTATCGGATGAGGAACTGAAAGCACAACTGAAAGTTGTCAAAACTTTTTCAGATGATATTAGAATGTCATTTGGTCTTGATACATGTGCAAAAGTGACCTTTAAAGCAGGAAAACTGCAGCACCAGGAATACACCAGTTTGGGACAAGAATGTGATATGAAAGACCTTGAGCAAGAGGTAGTGTAGAAATATTTGGGAATTGAAGGATCAGCAATAAAACATGAACAAATGTGTATAAAACTTAGTAAGGAATACTTAAGAAAATTTAAATTAATCCTGAAAACAGCACTGACATCTAAGAACAAAATCCAAGCTATAAATCAATTTGCTCTTCCTGTCCTAACTTAGAGTTTTGGAGTGACTGACTGGCCCCACAATGTGCTGGATAGATTAGACAGGAAAACAAGAAGGATGCTTCATGCTCACCAAATGATTTATAAAAATCAGTGCATACCAAGATTATATATTCCTCGTTCAGAAGGAGGGATGGGCTTCCTTGAAATTGATTACATGTATAGATCTGCAATTGTGGGACTCCACACATATCTGCTGACCTCACAAGACCCAAACATAGTGAAAGTTTTGGAACATGAGGAGAATAAACCTAAGATGACTTCTCTGCTTAATCTAGCAGAAGTATATCGGCATCAAGCAGGAAACAAAATCAAACCAGAAGTAGATGAAAATCAAGCAGCAACTGAATGTGCCAAAAAACAAAAAGAATATAAGGTGAAGGATCAGATGAGAAGGCAAGAAATGTGGAAAATGCATAAATATAGTTGCAAGTATAGAAAACTTCTGGAAGAACCTCATGGTGATCAGGAATGAACACAGGAATGGTTAAGGAGAGGCGAATTCAAACCAAGAGATGAAAGGTTAATATTGGTGGCCCCAAGACAGTGGGCTGCATACACATTGGTTTATAAAGTCCATTGAACATGTGGGAGAAACAGACAAATGTAGGTTTTGTAAAACCTAACTGGAAACAGTCACAAATCTCATTGCTGGTTGTGGACATACTAATGGCAGAACGACTGTATACTGAAAGGCATAATAATGTGGCAAGACTGTTGCACTGGAGATTGTGCAAACATTATGATACTGAAGTAGCTAAAAACACTGGAAACATGATCCACAAAGCATCATAGAAAATTATGGTTTACATCACATGGGATCATCCATTACCAACAGTTTAAAAGATAGATGCTAGAAAACCGGATATAGTGGTCCATGAAAAGAAGATAATAGTATTGATCTCTGAAATCTCCACACCCAGTGACTACACTGTCTTGCGTACAGAGAGAGACAAAGTCATTAAATATCAGGATTTGCAGGCAGAAACTAGAGCAATGTGGAAGAAAGATACCCAGACAGTCCCAATAGTAGTAGGAGCAATGGGTCTCATAAAAAAGAATCTGCAATCGTATTTAGATATGTTACCAATACATGTAACTCATACGAATTGCAGAAGGAGTCATTACTGGGTACATTGCGGGTGTTACGAAGAGCACTTCTGGCTGACATCAAAGATTGAAACAATACTAATTTCATGAACTTTTTAATCGTAATTTGACTTAGGAATGGGGTCCAATCCCATCATGGTATTAGAAACCCAAAAGATTTGGAAAGATTAAAAAAAAAGAGAGAGGGAGAGAAAAGTTAAACAAAAAATGACCACACTTTCCCCATTCCTCACACACAAGCTATAATAACCTTGTGAGCTCATCTCTAAAGTTTACTTGTGAGGAATACTAAACAAATAATGACCACACCATCCTAACTCACACACACATTATAGCAACCTTCTGTGCATGTCTAAGGTTTTTGCGAAAAGATAAAGAAATAATAACCATGGTGTCCTTAGCCCTCCTTCAAACACACACATATAAGCTACAGCAAATTTATTTGCACATATTTAAGCAGGACCACTATTATAATACTTGTAGTCCATGGGAGAATCCTTGATTAAGCCTGTGTCAAAACCTACTTACACAGTGTGGAGTGTAGGGGCTGCTAAACCCCAAGAAGCTCTTCAAGGTCAAGATATTCTGTTATGCTCATCATTCCCACTGCTGCACTAGCCCATAGGCTATAGGGGCTACTTCCTACCTAAGAAACAACAGCCAGACAACTTCAAAAAGCTCTGCCCCCATTCATTCACTTTGATTAAAGATTGACTAATCCCAAGGAGGGAAATTAACAGTCATAATAATGTTTACTTCAGTACTTTCATGCTTTCTTGAGAGGAAGCATCTCTCGGGCTTCAGGGCAGCACCAATCAGTTAAGAGCTTGTTTATAGCAGCCAAAATCCCATTGATACCACTCTATATACCTCACTACCTATAACCTCTTACGCAGCTCTTCTAATAACCAATTTCAGTCTCAGAAGCTTTGTAAATAAAACCCCTGAATTCCATGCCACCTTGGCCACCTACTCTCCAGACATAGCTGTCAGAACTGAAACCTGGTTAACCCCCCCCCCACATCAAAGATTCTAAAATTACAACAAATAGATACAATATTATAAGACAAGATAGGCTAAACAAGTGAGGTAGGGGTGTGACAATTATGTTTAAAGACGCTCTCAAAATAGAAAAACTAAATTGTACTTCCCCAGACATCCCCAATGATGAAATTCTAATCACACGCCTGCATATTAATCCTCAAAAAGACATTATTATCATAGCCTCCTACCTGACCCCAGGTAACAACCTTCCCAGCATAGAACCCCTTCTCTCTTGGTCCTCTTCTTTCAGCCAAGAAACTATCATCCTAGGTGACATCAACCTTGGCTGGTTCTCCTGCTTCTCTAACTGCCATACCAACTTTTTAACCTATATAACTTCACCCAAACTGTAAGCTGTCCCACCTACACTGACAAACATTCCATAAAACTGTCATTACTTGACTGGATACTGACCAAAAAGCTAAACCTGGGGTACCAAGCTGGCTGTCTACCTGTCACACTATGTCACCGTGCCCCTATATTTCTAGTCAGAAAAAAATTCAAACCCAAACCTGCATTCATTTCAAATATACCCATAGCAAGAAAAACTTTTCCCTAACACATTTAATCTGCTACTTCAGTGTTGTGATTGGTCTCCATTAAAAAACCTACAACTAGACCTTGCAGTGGAATACTTCAACAACAAATTCCTTGACATCTTAAATAATCTTGCCCCCACCAGGAAAATATGCCACAAATCCAAACAATTACCATGACTAATACAGGATTTGGTTCTTGTCTAGGGAAACATGGCTAGGCTTAAAAAGGCCCCCTGGATTCATTACTCTAGTAATCACCTATGAACCTAAGACTTTTAGCAAGGAAGATGCATGCTTTGCTGTGTTGGTGGTTGGCATAATGGTTAAGGTGTTTACCTCCCAGGCAGAATGTACACTGTTTGATTTTCACTGTGGGATGCATGGCTAAGCCTTAAAAAGCCCCCCCCCTGGGGTCATCAGCCTAGCAATTACATATGAACCTATGCTCTATGAACAGCAATATTGAGATATATTATTGTGGTTATTTGTTCTTTCTCTGCTGTCCCAATTTAACATCGGGGGGGGGGGACTCAGAAAGTGACTGTCTTTTTGCAGTAGGGTTAAGGAAGCATGGTGTGCTTGTGTATAACAGGAATGACCTGGAATGCAGGACTATGAATATTTTTTTATTTTACTTTCATCCCCCTCTAAGACAAGAGGGGTATTCTATACGTTTTGGGATAGGTAGTCACCACAAGCAGATAATGATTTATGTATCCTGACAAGCATTTTCTTCTCACTTGTTTGAGAACCACTATTTTGTCAGCTTTGAATGTTAATTCTTGGACACATGTTTTTTTTTTTTTATTGAAAAGAAAAAAAATATATAAGACTGATTTTTTTTCTTACTTGTGATTTTTGTTGATGTCATTAATAGAGCAAAAGGGTGGAAGAATATCTAAATAAACTTCAGGGCATCTAGAATCCTATGACTTTTGAGAAGCTTGTAGCTTCCAACCCCCCCCCACACACACACACACACACACACACACACTTAATTTAGCTGTTTCCTCCACACTTATTAAACTGCAGTTTTGGCCAGTTAATATGCACATAAATGATGGGGGTAGAGCTGAAGAGAGAAATTCATTACTTAGTCAGAATTTTTATTCAGCCATCATTAAATCAAAAGAGTAGGAAACACTCTAAAATGTACATTATAACTTCTCAGAGACACTTTATTTCCTCCATAGGTATCATAGTATAGTCTTGATAGAGGAAAAAGCTGAACAGTAAGACAAACTGTGAAAAAAGGAAAGAAAGAAGCTGTCTAGATGGTGTAATGGTATGAAAAAGCCAGGATGGCAGCGGGAGACACATGAGTGGGGGAAGGGGAACCAGAGGGTAGTGGGTGGGGAATGCCATATAGCTCTTTATCTCAGGCTCCAGCTGGCCTCTGACCATCCTGTAGATAGCTAGCAGTTGGTACATACAAGTGTGGTCACATCTATGTAGTCAAAATCAAGTTATGGCATAGTATATATAATCATTCAGATAATGAGACTTTCTAGTCATCCTAAATAACTTGAGTAAATATCCACCAAAATGGTTGTCTAGCATGTCCTTATTACATATTTCTCTTGTCAAAAGTACCAGAAAAGAACAGTGTCTGATTAAAGCATACCTTGTATTGAAAATAATAATAATCATTCATCACATACACTTCAGGGGAGCAAAAATGAGTCATATTTACTCTGATGACATTGCCTTGACATTACTGCTCTACTGCTTTTTTGTGTCATGACAACCTGGGGCAAATGCAAAGTTATAACAGGATTAGCTGGTTCACAGCTCCTACTGGAACAAATCACAATCCATAGAATATGTCAGTTTGTAACTCTGTTACAAGATGGCAGTATCATTATGCTGTAGTACTGATAATTAACTGGTTTCCAGATCCTGCTGGAACCTCTTGGTTCTTCTCTAGATCAACACTCAAACTCTTCCACAACAACTACTACTCAACACTCAGAAATACCCTAATTACTAGACCTGTTCCATATGACCTGTGTGCTGACATGGATCTCTCCCTCTCTCTCTCTCTCCCTCTCTCTCTCTCTCTCTCTCTCTCTCTCTCTCTCTCTGTCACTTTCTGCCTCCCTTTATCTCCAAAAAAAAAAAAACAATTCTGCAAAGCTATTGCAGAAACAATTGTTTCTAAAAACTGCTCCAACCAGTTGAAACCATCTGCCTTCTGGAATCCATAAAGAACCATTCATACTGTCAGTTAAGGAACAAAGGTATTGTACATCTGAAAGATAGCTCTACCTGTACTTGCTTTATAGATACAAAGAAACAGAAAACATCTCCCTTCTCCTGCTGTGACACTACCCAACTTTTTTTTTCTACAGTGCATTGTAATCATTAAATTTGTTGAAATGAATCCACATATATATGTACTTCAGCATTCAACAAGTACTCTGAGGGGAAATTTTCTAGTCATGAGTTTTAGTTGTTATTATCATGTCTGTTCTGTTTAGATGTTATTGGATAAAAGTTTTCTTGGTAAGATTAAATGCTGCTAGTACCTCACTCTGGCATCAGAAGTGCAGATGCAGATGCTGGAGACTGGATCCCATAGTTATCACCATCTTGGTTGAGTACCTCTAGCACTTTAGCACTTGGAGGGAGACACCTCTGCAGTAAGGTAAACTGACTAATCACTCCAACCCAATCATTTAGTAATACGTTTTTTCACAATTCTGCTGTCTGTGAGGAGTGATATAAAGACCTTTGGCAGGATTTTGGTGGGAGAGTGCCTTTCTGAAAAAGTGGATATGAGAAACTGGAGGCCTTGATTAATCCAGATGGTTTTGAGGGAATTAATCCTGTTGGGAGGGGTAAGTCTGAGGAAGTCATTGTTCCACTGTATCTGGCGTTCATCAAACCCATCATTGAGCACAATGTCCTCTTTGGTATGTACCTAACCAGGCATATCCAACAACTGGAACGTCCACAGAGGTTCCCCACTAAAAGAATACAGGGCGCAAGTAATATATCCTATGCAGACCCCCTCAAGGCCCTATCCCTGTATTCTGTCTCCTACAGGCTTTTGAGGGGAGATCTATGCATGGTATACAGGGCATTGTCTGATCCCACTCTGATGGACCTTCTGCATATCCACAAAACAAACAGTACCAGAATTACCCGTTCTAAAGACTTAAACCTTGCCTGTGATCTAAATAGGACCTGCTGAAGAGATAAGTATGTATCCCAGAGACTACCCAGTCTATGGAACAGGCTCCTCATCCATGTGAAACAGAGTTCCTCCTTAACCCAATTCAAGTGCAACTTGGACAATTGTATGGGACACCGGAAATTCATCCCTGGTTTGGTCCATCTCCCAGGCCCATGCTTACACTTATCAAGGGTATCAGAACTTGTCAAAGATTTGGGATGCATGGCTAGGCTTAAAAAGGCCCTTGTGGTCATTAGCCTAATAAACACCTATGAACCTATTAGACTAAACTTCTAATTAAACAAAGAGATAGAGCTGGTTCACTATATCATACAACCAAAGACAAAGGTGATTTCACCCTATATCAGCAATTAAGAAACCAAGCTAAAAAAAAAGTCATCAGTGATAAAACAAACTACTTTCTAATCTGCCAGCAAAAGCACCAAGACAACCCTCAAAAGTTCTGGCAAAATACCGACCACCTCTTTAACCCTGGTAAAACCTCCACCTCTGCTCCCTCCATATCTAATACCTCTGAGTAGCGTTGCCACCCCTCCCGGAGTGTTTTTCGGTGTCCGAAATCAATAGGGCACTCGGTTCTCCGGTTCTCGCTCTTGGAGTCCGGAAAAAAAAAAAAAAAAATGACATTGGACTCCGTCTTGGACTCTCTGTTGATTGGCTGCTTGCTGCAGAAGAGGCTCATGCAGCAAGCAGCCAATCAACACTTAGATTTGCAAGTCAAATCCCAAAAAGCGTGTGAAAGTGGGGGAAAAAAGCGGTGCTCCAGCTATACATTACCCTTTTACTGTCAGTACAAGGTCGGTACTTAAGGTCTGAAATTTCTTGCTGGTTCGGGATGTCTTCAGTGGATTGCCTGGTGTGGTGTGCTGGTTTCATTTGCTGCTGCTGCCTGGAGGAGCCTGGAAGGATTGCCCTAGCCCTGCTGCTTGCCTTGCTTGCTGGAGTCTTGCCCTGCCTGGAGCCTGGAAGGATTGCCCTAACCCTGCTGCTTGCCTTGCTTGCTGGAGTCTTGCCCTGCCTGGAGCCTGGAAGGATTGCCCTAGCCCTGCTGCTTGCCTTGCTTGCTGGAGTCTTGCCCTGGAGAGGTGCTGTGGACTGGCCGACTGGGTGGTGTTGTGTTCCCCTGCCTGCTTGCTGGCCCTTGTTAACTGCCTGTTCTCTCTCTGGCTGAGAGCTTGTTTAAGGAGCCCTGCTGCTGCTTTTTCCTGGAGGTAAGTGGAATTTTTTTAATGGATGAATTCTTTGGAATTAAGGTAGATTTTCAAAGATTAGTGTGACAAGGGGAATGAAATATTGCCAGCACAGCTACTAGTGAAATTTAAATATTAAATTTTTTAAATATTAATTGTGCTGGCACTATCTGTAACACTATCATTCATTGATGGTGACAAAATGTGTGTAACTGTATCTAGATGTTCAACATGTGGTTATTATTAACTAGAACAATTTCTAGTTTGTAATCACCACATCTACCTTATTCTTTATCTGTAGTTTGTAGTATACTGTCTGCAGATATATATAGGAAGCGTTTGTTTGGCTGTTTTAACTGCAGTTAGTGTGTAACTTTTTTCATGTGGGTGCACTTTGATTTATTATTTTTCATGTGGGTGCACTTTGATTGATTTGTATACTGGGTTATATAGGGTTCTTGCTATGATTGTAGAGCTATGATTGTAGAACTATCATTTCTCTAGTCATCACTGCTATGTTTACCTTGATCTGCATTTTCTAGGGTATATCAAAGCTGTTTTTACTGCAATGTTTTAAATATTTCATCTGGTTTTGGACTTGGTTACAGTGAATATATAATGACTACATGATTTGTATAGGATGCTTGGACTGTCGATCTGTCTTTTCTAGTCTGTCATCACTGTGATGTTTACCTTGACCTGTGTTTTTCTTCCTAGGGTGTCTATGTCTAGGGTGTATAGTCTTCGTATTGTAGTGAGGCTTAAATGTAGCTTTTTATCTAGCTTGTCATCAGCACTGTTTACCTTTATCTGTGTTTTCTAGGGTATACCGTCTATACCAAGGCTTAGTTCATTTGATGTTACAGTGAATATATGACTACATGATTTGTATAGGATGCTTGGACTGTAGAAATGTATTACTTGAGGCTGCTAGATCAAATGCCAAATATAGCTTCAAGTATAAGCAATGATTTCTAGCAAAACTGTGAAGATACTTTAAACAGTTGCTTTTCTTTTACTATTGTGTGTGGAACCCTTAATGTACTGCTTTGAATGAACTGGTGTTTTTAATATCTAAGTAATTGTATTTCCATTTAGTACTACGTGTGATATTACACTTCGGGTTAGTTTTCCCATGCTCGTGTGTGATGTACTGTTGTATGTAGTGAACCTTTGAATGAAGTATTGCTAAATAAAGTTTTTTTTTAATTTACTTTTGACTCGGTGCACATTTTTCTTCTTATTGGTAACTGGATGTGATATTAAAGACTTGTGCTGAAGGGTGCTAGAGTAAAGGGGTGTGGCTATTAAAGGGAATGGGTGTGGCTTGATTGGGCATGGGGCGGGGCTTGTTTGTCAGGAAATGGCACAGTAGAAAGGTGGCAACCCTACCTCTGAGCCCTTAGCCTCACAGTTCAACTCTCACTTCATCAACTCTATCACCTCCCTCCTAGATAGCAAAGAAAACTGGATCTATATCAGAATCTCGAAGTCTGACAATATCGAATACGATATTGTCGACATGAGATTACCGAAAGCGCACAACATCGAACATTTAAATGGAAATCTCTGTAAGGGGAGATTTCCATTTACTTCAATGTTTTGTGATCTCGGAGTTGATGTATTTAAGTAGTGGGGGATGTGGGGGTTCAGGGGGGCTTGCCCCCCTGCGTAAATGCTTTAGTTTAATTTTTTTATTACGGTTCGATGGTTTAATACTTCGATGCATAAAGTTCGATCTTTATGCATTCAAAGTATTAAACCTTCGAGGTTATAATATAGACCCAAGAAAACATACCACTCACGGTCCCTTCCCCTACCATTAAAAACATTAACTCTTTCTCCTTTAAACCCATTCAAACGTCTTACATAAAAAAACTCCTAAGCAAACTAAAACCCTGCTGTCTTGCTGCCGACCAACCACTCAACAAATTTCTAAAACTAGCTGCTCCATCCATCGCTTACCCCAATATCCATCCTAATCAATCGCTCTCTCTCTCAGAACAGTATGTGCCTCACCTCTGGAAAACTTCTGACATCACACCCTTCCACAAGGGCGGCCGCTCTAGAGATATTGTAAACTATCAACCTATTGCTATCCTCTCTCCCATAGCCAGAATCCTAGAAAAATGTATATACTAACAACTCATGAATCACTTTACCACTAAGAACCTACTATCCAGCTCTCAAGCATGGCTTTAGACCTAAACATAGTACAAACACAGCACTAATAACCTTTACAGATATTATCTGTGACCTCAAAAATGAAGGACAGCTAGTCTTAGCAATTTTTGTGGATATGTCAAAAGCCTTTGACACTGCATCCCATCAAATGCTACACAACAAACTTGCAACTTATAATTTCAATTCATCTTTCCTAACATGGTTCCACAGCTATCTGTCTGACAACAGGCTACAAAATGGAAGAACAAACTCTCACTGCTACTACCAGTCACTACTGGGGGTACCCAAGGATCCATACCTGGTCCCCTCCTCTTTGTTATACTTACCAGCAAACTAAGTTCCATCACTCAACTTGCCACTATCATCCAGTATGCCAATGATTCCTCTCTTATCTGCTCAGCCTTCTCCCCCCAAGAACTTCAACACAAAATACAAATATCTTTCCAGGACATTGAAAACTACCTCTCCAACCATCAACTCATCCTTAACCCAAACTAGACCAAGTTAATGATCTTCACAAACAAATCATCCATGCTCAGCTCACTACCTCTCTCCATTCACTCCTCTAATGGTACAAAAATAGAACCTACAAATCAGATCAATCTCCTAGGTGTTACAATACATGATAGACTAAAATTTGATAAACATATCTCCCTAACAACCAAAAAAGTCCACTCCAAACCTGGAGCTCTCTGGAGGGCCAAACCACACCTTACACACCAAGCCAGACTAGCCACAGCTAGATCTCACTTGCTATCTCCCCTCTTCGACTGCTCACCTATCTTCACCAACCTTCACAAGACTGACCTTAATAACCTAGAGTCCTGCTATAACAAAATAGCTAAGTTTGCTGCCGATCAGCCCCATAAAAACATCACTGCTCCATTCTTCAGCAACTCAACAGGCTGGAACTTCCCAGCCTGTTAACACTAAACCAACTTACATTTGCCCAAAATGTCATACATAACCCCCAGTAGCTGCCCTGCTATTTCAAGCCTGGTCCAACCTAACTTTGCCTGTAGGTCCCTTAGGTCTTCTAACAGACTTATGCTAAAAGTTACCCAGTCTCAACTATTATGGTAACACCCTCTACTGTTATAAAATAGCTAAGGAATGAAATGCTCTTCCTCAGCACATCCCAAAAATTCCCAACATGTCCTCATTTAAAAAAACCCTAAAAGACTATCTCTATAGTAACTGGCTCTGCCCTGTATGGCTCCTGGATAGTTTCATTCACCTATTACATCACAATCTCCCTTCTCATGTACCTCTCTTCAGCACCTTTAAGCAAACAGTGCTTATAACTTCATGTTTCTTCAAACGGACTTACTTATTTTCTGATAAATTTTTTGTATGACAGATTTTGTATACCTCTGTATTTTATTATACTATACTCCTTATACCGGATATGTTGTTTATTATTTAACTTTAATTGCATTTTTTGTTTGCTATTGTTTTGTATTCATTACTACTTATATTTATGTAACTATGTTAAATGCTTTATTCCTATTTATGTTCATGACTACTGGATTCTTAACTAATTTGTTACTGTTGGACATAAAAACTTATCAAAGAATGGGTGGAATTTTATGTGGCAGTGTAATACCTATGTTTATTTCATGACAACCTATCTGCCATTTAAATTATGTCAGTGTGTGTGTGTGTGTGTGTGTGTGTGTGTGTGTGTGTGTGTGTGTGTGTGTGTGTGTGTGTGTATGTTTGAACAGTACTAATGGGGGACTCCTGTTGTACTTTTACTTTTTATATGTTAAAGGACTGTAGAAAGTGTTGTGAGTTTCAGTGTGCTGCTTGTGAACACTCAGTGACGACTAATATTCAGGTCTATATTACATATTCGAATGCTTAAATGTTCGAATCGCTAAAGATCGACCTTTAGTAATTGAACATTTAAATGTTATAATATAAATAAAAATTAAAAAAAAACAACAAAATGAAAAAAAAAACTAAAGAGTGTAAACAGGGGGGCAAGCCCCCCCGCAGCCCCACACCCCTCACTACTTAAATATACCAACTCCAAGATCACGCAACAGTGTAGGGAATGGGAAATTTTCTGTTTCCGCACTGTAGCGCACTGAAGTGCGATCTCGGAGTTGGTATATTTAAGTAGTGGGGGTGTGGGGGGTGCAGGGGGGCTTGACCCCTGCTTAAACCCTCCTTTTTCTTTTCTTTAATATTATTTTTTACATATTCGAATATTTGAATGTTCGATCACTAAAGGTTGATCTTTAGTGATTCGAACATTTAAGTGTTCGAATATGTAATATAGACCCTAATATTCATACTGAATGGCTCCAGCCATATTTACCACTTTGGTGCTTATTCTACGGTTACAACATGGATACTCACTCTGGTTTGGTTGTCTCTTCCCTGAAGTACCTGGAAAGAAAAAAATAATTTATGAAGGAGTCCTCCATTGTTATAGATTCAGACTATGCCTCAGCTGATAGTGGGTGAACCTGCAATGGCCATTGGAGGTTACTCAGACCACTGACTTACCTCTGTGGCTTTGTGTGTTGTAATCCTTTTGGCCAGCATGAACCGGGGATCAGCCACATCTTTTTCATCTGTTCCAGTATCTGATATGGACATGAGAGAACCATCTTGTCTGGGTCTGGGAGACACACTGAGATATTTTTCTTTGGGTAACTGGGACAAGAAACCATTAGGCCAGGCAGATGTTCCTCCTTTAAGTTGGTCCTCTTCTGCTTGAGCTCCTATTAAGCAAAAAACAAAACAAACATTGTTCTATTGAAAAAGGGAACTCCTTACCTTGGCTTGACAGGCATTACAGGCAATAAATCTTGGTACACAGAAGCCCTTAAAGATGAAAATTTCCTGTAAAGTTATTCCTAAGGAAACAGGGTCTAATGATTCTGATTTTGACAGAAATATGGCTTCTTCTCCTGTAGATTCTCAAGACAAACTCTCAGATTGTGAGGATAATTTTAATTCTTATCCTCCTGTGGAAGAATTTTCTTTTAATCAGGCCCTTGCCAGGATGAATGAGATATTTGTATGGGAACAAAGAGATGTTCCCCCTGAAATGAAGAGATACTGTGATATGTTACAAATGGATATACTTCATTCTTCTCCTATACCTCCTATTCTGCCAGCCCTGGAAGATGTGTTGAATGCTGTCTATACTCATCCTGATACCCAGCCTTTAGTCCAAAAAATGTAGATAAGACATATAAAGTACCTCAGGCAAAAACTTCTCTTTTTCTTTTACCTTCGGTCTGATCCAGCTGCCATTTCAGTTGCATCTCATGCTGGCAATAGACTGGTCTGCAATACGAAACTTTTGAATGGCAATAAAGAAGGCATACATGTGGAAATTTATGCTTTGTCATATGGACAGTCTGGGGGAATTGGCTTCCACTTTTCCTACAGAACAAAACTCGTTTTTGAACCAAACAGCTCCTACCTTTTCCTCACTTACCTACACATGCTCTGAAAAATGTGTATGATTGTGCAGATACTGTGTCTAGGGCACTGCTACTGTGTTGAGAAATTTGCTTGGGTACATAAACTAAAAGTTTGCTGATGAGGTAAAAATCTAACATCTTGGATTCATCTTTAGCTTATGGAGGTATTGTTTAGTTCTTCTGTCAGCCAGTTTCTCAAACAATAGGATGACAGAAGGAAATTAACTTAAGGAGTTTCTATGATATTTCATATACCCCAATATAAATCATACAGGCCTCCCCCCTTACACAAAAAAGCCAAATAACCAAAACCACTCTTTTTCTGGCAAACAAAATGCAAAACAGAAATGTCCAGAGACTAAAAAAAATTGGGTCTTTTCAGAAATAGGGACACACCAACAGTACAGAATGACTATGCCAATATCCCTTACCCTCTTCCCTCTCCCCCAGCCAATATGTCTACAAATCTGCCCCTAAAACTGGCCCTCAGCATTCCTTTTTGGCAAAAGATTGTTTCAGACTCCTGGCTGTTAAACATGCTGCAGGAGGTGCCGGATACTCAGGCCTTTGACCAACATGTGGCCAAGTAGTAAGAAAATCATTCTATGTTGCTTATAACTTATAAGTAACGGCGTTTCATCCAGGTCCAAGGAAGTCATACTGCCACTTCTCTCAGCCCTTATCAGACCCATCATTGAGTATAATGCCCCTTCAGCACGTACCTGACCTGACATATGCAACAGTTGGAACACCCACAAAGGTTCCTTACCAGTCCTATACAGATTGCCTTAAAGCCCTATCTCTATACTCTGGCTTCTATACTTTCCTGAGAGGCAATCTATGCCTGGCATATAAGACGTTGTCAGATCCAGTTCTGATGGACCTTTTGCTTGAGACATAAATACAGTGTGTTGGACATACAGATATGTGTCTTAGAGGACCCCATCCATTAGAAGCAGAGCCCATTCCTAACCCTATCTGAGTGTACCCTTGACCAATGGATGGGTAGTCAGAAATTCACCACAGATCTGGCTCCCATGTCTCTGACAGACAGAAACAGACAGCAGCTATACTCAAACTAATGCCACCCCCACACAAACACACACACACACACACACACATAACCCCTATAAACTTCCTAACACAACCCCTCCTAATAAATGCCCATGATACACAGGAATACAACTGAGCTGGCTTGTGCAGCTCAGCTAATAAAGGTCCTGGTAGTCACTGACCTAGTATATACCCAGGGAGTTACAGAACCAGTACCTTTAAGTCAAAAGGGCTAAGGAGTCTATTCCAGAATGTTACTGGTACCAAAGAAAGAGGCCTCTTGTAGACCAGTCCTACATTTTTCATTTCTAAATATACATATGACAGTTTCTAGATGTTGACCTTGTAGAAACCTGTTACTCATCATTCCTCACAAGTTACTTCGTAACTCTACATGTAAAAGATGCTTACTACCACATTCCCATAGCCATAACTATATGCTGAAGGGCATTCACGAACTTCCTTATTTAGATGACTTGCTTATCCTCGCAGATTCTTTATCCAGACATTGAGGGTCATTAACATGGGTTATGTCTCTTTTGACTGACCTGGGCTCCCAAATAAATACTGCCATATACTTTTTGAGTCCAACTCATAGGATTGAGTTTATGGGATGCCTTACAGATTATTCTATTCAAAACATATTTAATAGAAGAGAATGTGGATTTTTATTTAGACTTTTTCATGGGTTGCTCAAGTCAGTAATACAAGACTTCTAGAAGTGAATTTCTCAGGATCCTAGAATTAATGACTTCTATGATTCTTATGACACTTCTAGCCAGATTACACATGAGAAAGTTACCATGGTTTATAAAAATCACATGGATCCTGCATTTGTAACCTCTGAAGTATCATATTCCAGTTGTGTGCTTTATAAAAAGGGAACAGCATTGGTGAAGACAAGACTTTCAACTAAACCAAGGTCTTTTGTTCTCTCCTTAGACTCCAAACCAATCTGTTGCCACAGATGTGTCAGATTTTGCTTGGGGAGCAGTTTCCAGATGGGTAAAAGTGCAAGGCCTGTGGAATCTTTCAGACAGACCAAAACACATCAACATAAAAGAGATGTTGCCTTGATCCATGCCTTGAAGTCTCACTTTCATCTGTAGTCCTGAGGACCTCTGCAAATGATTACAACAATACCACTGTCATGCAGTATATAATCAAGCAATATCATACCCCACATCCCCCATGCAATCTGGCAGTTATGGCTTGGGAGTTAGCTCTTCAGCAATCCTTAACACTCCAAGCATCTTATAGTCTGTCAGAGCAAAACATACTGGTAGGCAAGTTGAGCAGGATAAGCACAGAACCTCATGAATGGAAGTTGAGCAAGGGGGGTCTTCCAGAAACTGAACTAGTTCTGAGGAACTCCTCAAATATTTGTTCCCTTCCTTTCAAAATGGATAACTAAACAGGTTTTGTTCCAGTTCTCCATGCAAGCAAGTCTAGAAAACAGATGCATTTTCATTCCCTTGGAAGGGAACGTTCCTTTATGCATTTCCACCCTTTCCATTGATATCCAGGGCAATTCTGAAGATTCAGAAGGATATCCCAAAATCATTGTGGTGACCCTCTTTTGGCCCAAGCAACATTGGTTCTCCCTTCTTATTGAATTGGCCAAGGGCAATTAACACAAGTTTCCTCAGACTGGATCTACTCACACAAGACAGGGGGGGGGGTTGATGCACCAAAATAATCAAATTCAACTGACTGCCTGAATGATTCAGTTTCAATACTTTTTAGGCACTTATTACACAAGAATATGCAGCAGGTACTAAAGGAGACAAGAAAGCCTACTACTAGAAAATTCTATGTTGGCAAGTGGAAGCGATTTTCTTGTTGATATTTAACCAATAACCAGGGGTCCAGCAGGGATTTTGTATCACTGGTATTCAAATATTTGTGTGACTTACTTTTCCGTGGCCTCACTAAGTTTGCTATAAAACTTAATCTTACGGCCATTCCAGCATGTCTGCACATGGATCCTCCTCTTTCTTCCCTGCTTATGGTAAAACAGTTTATGAAATGAGATATATATCTGAGACATCTTCATAAGAAGGTTGCCCCCTTTGGATCTCAATTATGTACTGGAGAAATTAACAGTAACACATTAAACCTGTGCATTAAGCTGATTTAAGGCTCTTGATTTGGAGAACTATAGTCATCATTGCTCTGACATCTGCAAAAATATTCAAGTTGCAAGCAGTTATGGTGGGCGAACCCTATCTAATTTTCTACAAGGATAGGGTGTCTTTTAAGACCAATCACCTCAATTTCCAGAGTGGTTTCAGAGTTTACTTGGACACAAGCCATTAGTATCCCAGTTTTTGACCCAGCACTTAAAGACCATAAAGAAAAGATTCTGCATACAGTGGATGTGTATAGTAGCTCAGATACTATCTTGACAGAACTAAGCCCTTTAGAAAAGCTGATCAGCTATTTATTTCTTATCAAGGAGCAAAACGGGACACCCTGTGTCGAAACAGAAAACTTGCAGATGGTTGTCCTTAGCTATTGCTTTTTTGTTGTTCCCATCATGTTAAATCCATTCCAGGCAGTATTAAGGCACATTTCACTAGAGCTTTGTCTTCTTCGATGGCATAATGGAAAAGGGTGGACTCTAAAAGCATTCTAGAGGCAGCTACATAGTCCTATGTACATACTTTTACAAGGCACTACAAACTGGATTCCTTTTTAAGACCAGGATGAACTTTACTAGGACCATTCTCTAGGGGCTCTTGGGTCCATATCCTTCCTCCTCCTAGGTTGGATAGGCTTTGGTAAACTACCCATATAGCCTAAGGGCTACTGCAGCAGTTGGATCAATGGACATACTACAGTTTTGTAAGTTGCACTTACCTATAACAGTAGATGTTCAAACTCCTCACTGGTGCAATACCCATACCCACCCTCCATCCCACTACTCTTGCATATAGTTGTAGGTGAGATATAAACAAGGGTTGTGTTTGTTTCCATTTTATATGTTTTATTGTTTTTATCGGTTGGTTGTTTCAGCATTGTCAGGTTCCTCTCTCAATGAATGGGCATAAAGGTTATGAAGAAAGCTTAACTCTGACAGTTTGATTTCCCTCACTGGGATCAGCCAATCAGCAGTCAGAGTGAAGGAGCTGGGAGGGGGCAGAGCTTTTTGAAGCTGGCTGGTTGTTGTTTCCCAGGCAGGAAACAATCCACATAGCCTAAGGATTAGAGCAGCACTGAACATTTCAAACATTTACTGCTATAGGTAACTGCAATTTACACAACTGTATTATGTAATCTATGCCTTATGTTTGAAAGATAATGATTTAGAAAATAATTGTTACTGCAACCTTGATGAGATATGTATGTACCTGTCAAGACCATGTGTCCAGAAATAAATCTGTGATACTATTTTTTCCCAAAAACACAATATGCACTGTTCTTTTTCACACAAACACACATTGTCCTTCACAAGCCAGCTCTATCAAAAGATAAAAACTGCAATACCTATACAACAATAGTAAAACTGGAGGAGCACCAATTCAAGAATTGCATGTTACTGAGGTGTTAGACATGCCAGATCACCTGGATAAACCCATACAGAGACAGGAAAAGCATGCAGACACAACACAGAAGAAGCCACAGCCAAGAGCTTAGCCAGAGAACTAAGCACTGTGAGATAGCCACACACTGTGCCAATGATCAGTTGCCTTCCCACAAGGGACCAGATTCCAAAAGAGTTGTCAGTGTAAGTGACTTATTCCAGTGATAAGTCTCTCCTGACTCTGAAAGACTTGTTCTCTGTGTAAGCAACTTATTTCTGTGTGAGGTCTATCAATAAACAAGCTTACACCAGGGGAGGAGAGTCCAAGACTTGCTCATAGTAAGTAATTTACTCCGAGAGCAAGTCTTGCAGCAAGTGACTCAGTCTGAGAGCAAGTCAGACTAATAATTGTTTAGCCGGAGAAAATAACAGTAAGGTCAGCCATTTGCAACCAGAGGCGTCCTGCATACAGTCTCCTTTGCTATATTGCAGTATTATCATAGCATCTGCAGTACATGAAATTATGCTTTAACCCCTTCGGGCTTTCCTGAATTCAGCTGTGGTATCCTGTGCGGTTTTAAGTCAATTAGCATCTGAAACAGGAAAAAAATCAGTGCCTCTGTCTTGAAGAGGTAAATATATACACTTTTTAAATCATTTTAGTTTGAAGAAAGCATGAAAACAGCTGGTTTTAATTTGACTAGTGCTTAAAGAGTTATGGTTACAGAGGGGTATTCTGCAAAAGGTAGATCTCTTTACTAAGTTGTGCCTCTACATCCTTCTTTCAATACAAAAAATGCTATTACTGAAGATGCCACAGCTGTTTAAAGAGCTTCTGAGAGCACAATTTGACATGTGCAGAAACATTAATTAACACTTTTGTACACAGCAAACTACACTCTCACAAAGTCATTTATCTGCAAGTAAAATCTACTGTAATGGCAGCTCTTTTTTTTTTTTGTAATTGATCCCACATTTTAAAGTATCTTGATTTTAAATTAAATCGATTCCTGATACCTTACTTATCTTCAACTTTGCTTTGCCTAGATGGAATTTTGGAGATTTCTTTTTTTGTTGTTTAGAAGAGGTAGACAGTATTACAGGGTTACATGAAGGACTTGTAGCTCTCAACATTCTCTCTAAAATGAGAAAAACTAGCTCTTATAATGTAGAACAAATGGGCAAAATGTGAAACACTTACTGACAGCTTCATAGGAAATTACTAGGATAATGGCTTAACAGCCCTTACAAGACTAGCCAATATAACCTGACTTTACCCAATATATGACCCCTAGTGTTAAGAGGATGGAGTGGGGTTGAGACTATGCCTTGAGTATATTACAAATTGCCCTTGTCCATAAGTGACATAGGCACTAACTCAGGTGTGAATTTGCGATTCCCCATCCATTGATCCAAACTGTGTTTGAAGAGGGCCAGGGAAGGGCTCTGCTTAATGTGAATAGGAAGCCTGTTCCAAAGAGGTGGCAATCGCTAAGACACATCTGTCTCTGCAGCATGTTTTGAGTCACTGAATAAGTTTAGACCCCTAGATTGGGTGACCCTCATGCTGTTTGATTTGCTGATATGTAACAGCTCCATCAGGGCTGGATTTGTGAGTGCCTTCTAGGTCAGACATAGGTCACCCATTTATAGTCAGTAGGAGACAAAGTAAAGAGATAGGGCTTTTAGTTTATCTGCATGGGACATGCTGTTTACACCCTGTGTTTTCTTTGTGAGGAACCTCTGAGGTAGCTCCAGCTGCTGCAACTACCTAGTCATGTACATGCCAAATTACGCATTGCATTCGATTATTGGTCTAATGAGAACTGAGTACAGTGGGATTATAATTTCCATGGATCTGGATGGCATACATTTACTTATAAGTTGTATCACATAGGACTTCCTCATGATGGTCAAAGTTCAGGCTACTATCAGTCTACCTAGATCTCTCACCTCTACGTCTACTCTTAAAGGTATGCTGTTGGTATTGTAATTTGGGGGGTTATTTGACTTCCAAGACGGACTGATAATGCATTTTTTCATATTTAGTTTTAGGCCATGGTTCTTGCACCAATCATTTGTCTTATCTAGAGCCACCTGAAGGATATTTATATCACTGGGGGGGGATTCAATGATTGCCCCCCGCTTGCAGTCATCAGCAAACTTTGTCATCCAGAGGCCCTCCAAATTAGCCTTGATGTTGGAGAAGTATATTCTGAACAAGAGTGGTCCCAGCAGTGAGCTCTGTGCCACACCACTAGTAACTAGCCTCTTGCTAGAGCTGGATATACCCAACTGGCTATCCATCTGGTGACATAAGGATTTATGCCCAGTTTTGTGGGTTTATTTATTATACTTGAGTGGGGAATTTTGTCAGATGCCTTGGAAGGGTCAGGGTAGGTCATATGTACTGTTTTACCCTCATCCATGGCCATAATGACTTTCTGAAAGAAATACACCAGATGCAGCAGACATGATCTGCCCTTGATAAAACCGAATTAGGTTGGGTCCAGTGTTTGGAGGGTTCCTACATCATTATTTATTAGGTCCATGAATATTCTTTTCATGGCCTTACATATAGCACTAGTTAAATTTATGGGTCTGTAATTTCCTGGGTCAACAGACAGTCCTCTTTATGCAGGTGGATGACTGTTGCTTTCCTCCCCTTTATCAGGACAAAGCCAGTCCAGAGGCTGTGGTTAAATAGAGATCCTAATGGACCTGATAAGTCCTGATTTAAGCTGTTTATGAGGCAACCTGGTATATCATCAAGCCTCACTAGACATGTTTTAGCTTTAGAGAGTGCAGTGGCAACATGTTCTTTGGTGATAATTGGCAGTGAAGTGGTGGAGGCTATTTCTTGGGGGAGAACTGAGGGTGGTGGGGAGGTGAAATCTGAGCTGAATTTATTGGCCAGCAGATTTTCTGTATCTTCTGACTGCATAAAAGTGGTGCCATTTACAACTAATTCAGCACATTATTGGGTGTTTTCCTTAATATTGTGGACGTAACTGAAAAATGCCTTATGATTATCCTTAACTTTGGAGGCAATTTATATTTCAAAGTCTGCTTTCAGAGACTTGATTAGCTCCCTGATTCACCTGTATAGACAAACGAGGAACATTTTGCTCTGTTGTGCACATTTTCTCTTACTTATTGACAGGATTTTCTTTCTTTTGTTGTACAACCTATTAATACCAGGGGGCCACCAGTGTGGTTTGTTTAGATGGTTTGACCTGGGTTTAATTCAGTCTGATACTGCTGTTTCTATGCAGTTGCTTATATGGTCATACATGGATTTTGTGTATGTCTCTGTACAAGTTTCTGTGTTTTCTGTATTTGGAGGAGCTTGGAAACTAGCTATGCCATCCCTTAATAGAGGGTAATTTCCCTTAGAAAAGTTCTTAAAGTTTTTGGGGTTAAGTGGAAGGACTAGTTTTACCTTTACTTCAAGGGAGACCACTTTTTGATCTGATCTTACCAGTGAGGACATCATATTTGGGGGAATACACAGCTCTCTCATATTTGCGAGTACTTGATCTAGGATATTTGTCCCCTAGTGAGAGTGCAGACTAGCAGCTCCAGGGCATTTGAATTTACAAAGTCAAGAAATCTTTGGGCTTGCATGTTAGTGGTTGTGTAAGCCTTCCAATTAATGTAGGGATGGTTAAAATCACCCATGTGTATAGTATTGGGCTGGATAGTGAGTGACTCTAGTAACTTCAGGATGATGTTCATAGGTAGGTACTAGGCTATCTGCCCGAAGGCATTTATAAGCCTAGCCAGAATGTGTTGGCTTTCACCGCCCCCTTAGATTAGTTCCCTGTGCCTCTGTCCAGCAGAGCCACTGAAGTGATCTGTATAGGTTTCCTGGTTCATGGTGGGGGACCTGCAGCTGACAAGAATATGGTAATGGATTTTTCTCATGGTTAGTTGGACAGAATAGCTCAAGCATGTCATATTATCTGACCAGCCCTGAAATGTGCTTATTCTTTCTGTAGATAGATACACCTCTGCCTTTTACTTTTTCATGTTTAGTGGTTGGTCGGAATGTACAAAAGGTGTTACAGCCATGCACTGCTGGAGTGCCTTCCATGGCTCTGAACTGTGTTCCAGTAACTGTACAGGTGTCAGCATTCAGCATTCTCCAGGGTGAGGAGAGCATCTAGGGAATGCAGTTTCTTGTTGAGACTCCTAGCATTGAGCAGTAACACCTTTAGCTTGTCCTGAGTAGCTTTTATGTTGGAAGATCTGTTTGTTTGGCAATGCCTAAAAAAGACAATATAGGGATAGATGATGTGTTGGCCAATATCTGAAAGCCTAGAGGTAAGATGTGAGGACCATCCCTGGTCAAGCAGTGTGGCCTGTTAACCATGTCCTTCCAGGCTGACAAGTATTGGATTCCTTTGGAATGACACCAGTAGCTAAGCCAATTGTTAAAGTTGATAATTTTCTGCTGGTATTATGTTATCATCCTTGGAGATAGCATGATGCTGGTCAGTGCTTGGCTCATACCTGCCTGGGACACATATTCCAAGAGTTCAATCATGTCTCTCTTCATATATTCCAAGGATGTACATCTCAGGTCATTCACACCCACATGGACTATGACAGAGTCATACTGCTACTTAGAGGTAAGTGACCCAAGTGCTGGCATGATCTGGCAGATCCTGGCCAATGACAGACGACTAATTGTATCCTTCTCCTTATCCTGCCTGGAAAGAAGGACATCAGTGTATCTCACAATGGAGTCTCCTATGTTCAGAATATTGCGTTGTGGGGTGTTTCACCTTATGGACTTGATAGTCGAGACACAGTGAGATGTGGTTTCATGTGTTGTGATGAGAATTGTTTTGTTTGTGTGCATGCAAAGTTTCTAAGGACTGTGCTTGAGAGTCCTTTGAGGTTGGGTAAGTTACATGTGAGAACCTTTGCATATGTGGGTCTATGTGAGTGTGGTAAGTGAAGCATGTGAGTCTCTGACAACCTATTTGTTGCTTTTTGTGTCTGTTTGCAAGTCTAGCCTCCAGTGTCAGTTTGTAATTACATCTCTCACATACAGTATTTGTCTGTTCTAGAATTAGGTGGTTAACAGTGTACATAAGGCAATTGCTACATTGGCTCAGAATGCCCATGTCCACCAAGCTGGATACAGAAATAGCAGGAAAGTACCCATCAATGGTTGCAGGACCTAATGTATACTTGCAAGGGATAGGAGTGGAGAGTGTTTGTAACCGGACAAGGGAAGGATGCTTTTTTGGTGTGATCTGCAGCTAACTTAACAAGCAATACTGCCCACTGTCCAAACCAGATGCTTTATGACCAACGATGGACTTGGGTGCTCCAATAAGTTAAGGTAGACCTAAACTAACTAAATGTGTAAATGCTGCTCACTGCTCAAAGTGTTTGCCTCATGAGTAACGCTGGACTGAGGCAAAGACCAGCTTCACACAAATGTGAGGCTTATATACGATCAGAAAAAAGCAACTTTTAACTAACTATTCCCTAAGGCCAATCAGTTAAGCAGACAGTGAGCTTTCTACCACCTATTCTCAGCTCAGATAAGTGAAATCAGCCCTCTCCTGCTAGGAGAGTGCAGACTTTGACCCTCAATATAAAATGACTGGTTTGGAGCCCAAGTGTTAAGGAACCACAAATATGCCTTCTTTTTTTCTTCTTCTTCTTCTTTTGGCTTTTTCCCGTCCGGTTAGGGGTCGCCACAGCAGATCATCTGTTCGCTCATGATTGGCAGTGGAGTTTTATGGTGTCAAGTTGCCAGCCCGGCCCCCAACCTTCCACAGAAGGCACACACATGTACACACTCACACCTAGGGCCACTTTAGAGTGTCCAATTCACCTACTGCATGTCTTTGGAATGTGGGAGGAAACCGGAGCACCCGGAGGAAACCCACGCAACCACAGGGAGGACATGCAGACTCCACACAGAAAGCACCCCAACCGAGAATCGAACCAGAGAATCTCTTGCTGTGAAGCAGCAACGCTAACCTCTGCACCACCGTGGCCACCCGGTAAATACATAAAGATAAGTTGTGTAAAATCTTACCACAACGTTAGATGTCCTTCTCTTCTCTGCTGCAGCATTCTTTACATGAGGGAGACTGCTTGCCAAGCAGAGCAGACGTTGGCTAGTTTAAAAAATTCTTAAGTCGTATGTAGACTGCTATTAGACACAGGTCATAAAAGTGACGTATGCATGCACCATCCTCAGAACTGAGTACCTCAGGGAGAACTGCTCAGAAGCAGGAAGTAGCATGAGTACATCCTAGAAACAATACAGGGAGACTGCGGGAGGGATAGAACATTGCAAGAAAGAAGAGAAGGACATCCAACGTTATGGTAAGACTTCACACAATTTATCTATGTCTTCTGTTCTGCTGTTGCAGTATTCTTTACATGAGGGAGAGTGCAAAAGCTCATGAGGATCAGGAGAGGGAGGAGGAAGGGGCAGAGGAGCTTTCCAGGAATCCATGGAGAATGGCCCTAGCGAACTCTGCCCTAGACTTGGAAATGTTGTCCAGTTTGTAATGTTGTATCAACTGAAGACCAGGTAGCACCATCCAAAATGAAGAAGGTGTCCAATCTTTTGAAAAAGGTGCCATAGGAAGCCAGCTGAACTTTACTTGGGGTCAATCAGAGTCTCTTTAATTGATGGCAGGTGTGTACCCAAGAAGATTGAATGCTGTAATTAAATCAAAAGGTGCTTTAACAAAGTATTAATTTAAGGGTGTGCACACACAACAAATTATTAGTTTAAGGGTGTGCACATGTATGTACATATTTTATTTTTTTTCAATTGAATTGTACAGGTTACAGGTCACATTAAAGGTGTGAAAAGTTTTGAAATGATTTATTATGGTCTCATTTTTTATATCACAAAAACCTGGCATTTTAACAGGGGTGTGTAAACTTTTTATATCCACTGTATGTTCTCTCTATACTCAAACCACTACTGAAATTGAATATAATTACTCTTATCTACTTTATTACTATTCACTCTGCACATACTTTTTTATTATCTTGGTCTCAGTAATGCAGTACTTAAAAAAATGGATACAAAAAGGAATGCTTAAAATGTTACATATGCACACATTTAAGGCACTGAATTAATTATTAACAACATAAGGACTTGTTCACTTAGTGAGTCTTATTAATGTTACTAAATTTTGCTTATAGACAATATTTTAAACTGTTTTTCATGATTTCAATGTTACATCAGGTTTTACTGTTTAAAAAAAACGGCTTTCTACACTGATCGTGGCTTGTTTGTAACATCCACAAGTGTTTTGTGTTTAAGTCTTCATTTTATCATAAAATTCCCACCTACTTACTTTTTAGTAATTTTTGATAGTTTTCAAAGCAAGCTCAAGCTCCTAATAGTTCCTGTAAGCTCCCACACTTGAGAGGAAAAACTTGCAACATCTTTCAAGACGTAGGCATGACCTCAACCTGTTTGGTCTCAATGAACATTACTAGCCAATCGGAATAAAGAAGGACATTTGAATAGTTTTTATGCATATTAAATGACTGTTTTTACAAAAAAGTTGCAAGTCTTTGTTTTCTTTTAAAAATAATTATATAATATAGTTTACTTTATAAAAACAGTTAAGGAAGTATAATAAATGTTTGTTTTTCAGAAGGGACAGATTTAAAAGTTACACTGGTTTATTTGAGTAGTTTAAAAGCCTATAATTTAGCTAGATTAATTAAAATTACATGAAGATTGGATATTACATAGGTAGCTCAGTATGTGAATTTCTGTATGTGTTATAGAAGCTTAAGCATTATGGTTAATAAGTACTCACTGTTATTCACTGATTCTTCCTTTTCTCATATTTTAAATGTACATATTGATTTTCTTCTGCTTTCTTTTATTCTGCAGTTCTATGAGTTGTCACTATATGTCATGAGAGGGTTATTTTGTGGCTTCTGTGAGAAACATGGCAAGCCTGGATTTAATTTTCCATGCAGAAGGTTGATGAACTGTATATTTTTAGTTTCCAAGTTTAATGATTTTGTCTTGTCCATAACAATGTTAATTGTGATATATGCCAGAATGAACGCAGGAAAGCACTTTTTTAACTTTATTCAAAGTAGTATTCTCTATTAAATGACTACATTTAATGTTTTATCTTTGAATGTCAAGGGATTGAACAACCCCATGAAAAGGAATATTGTTAACAAATATTTATCTTTACATAAAGCTGACATTGTGTTTTTTACAGGAATCTCACTTGCTATCAGAAGATTTAAAACATTAGTATTTAAGGACTATAAAGTATTGATAAGCTCACATTTTAATCATAGAAGAAGGGATGTTCTAATCTTATGCAAAAAAATCACCAAGAATACCAGAGACAGTGGATGGTATGCTTGCATTAGTTGTAAAAAATTACATAAAAAGATGTATACTTTCATCAGTACTTACTGGATACCTGGTATTGGTACAAAAACTGTGAAAAAACATTTAGACACTATAGCGCTACTTTCTAGAGGTGAAATATGTTTAGCAGGTGATTCTGATTTTGTCTTCCACTGACACTACAAGTCCTAAAACTTTTAAGATCTCTTTAATAGCTAAGCATTTAAATAATTGTATAAAAACCAAAAATGTAACTGATATAGACTGCAAAAAGCATCTTCTTCATTAAAGTATTCCCAGTAATCTTACAGGCTTGGTACGCAGACTAACATTGATAACGTTTTAGTAACCAGTTCTTTACTGTCAAAAACAGATAATGTATTGTTGGTGTCATGCCCTATATCAGACCATAATGGTATCACTTTCAGAATAAGTTTTAATACAGATATATTAAGCTTTTGTCAAAGAATACCAGCGTATACAGTAAAAGTAAAAAGCTTTAGAGAATGGTTTTCAAATCAAATAGAATACATGGATCTTAACAATAATGGAAAGGTTCCGGATATGATCCCATGGGATACTCTAAAGGTGATTTTATATAGTAAAGCCAAGAGCTGGTATATAAACAGAAGAAAAGAGTGGGACAAAAATGAGCTGACATATAAAATGAAATTGACAAGTTAAGACTAAAACTTTAACCAAATGATAAATCTGCACTAGCTAACATAAGTAAACTAAATAAGGAATACCAAGATACCTTGCAACACCAAATTTTTTCTGTGAACCTGGAGAAAATTAGATTGCAGTCGCACTCGGTTAATCCTTCAAACATGCCTAATACTCATTAAAAAACACTAGATAAAATGTATTCCAGTGCAGAACAGCACCCCTTACCACAGTTTGAAATTGCAACCTTAAATCTTAAAGAAATACAAAAATAAAAAAAGTAAATAGCACAGTAAACTTTCACAGTATTGTGAAAATAAGCAACGCCAATGCAAAATAATAATTATTTTTGTTTGTGTTGCCAAGCATGGATTCAGATGTTAGCAAAATCTCTCAAAGTCTCTGGTATTGCCAAGAGATGAGCAGCGCTGGATAAATGAGCCAAGATTCATGCAAATGCAAGGCTTACATAAAATAAGAAAAAAAAAGCAAGTTTTACACTAGCTATGCCCTACGGCCAATCAGCTAAGCACACTGAGTTTTCTACAAGCAGTTCCCAGCTCAGATACGTGGAATCAGCCTTCTCCTATACCAAAAGTGCAGACTATGACCTTCTTAATATAAAATGGCTACTTTGGAGCCCAAGTGTTAAGGAACCACAAAAAGATGTCTAATACTAACTAAGAAACTCTAGATACAATGTACTTAAGTGCAGAACAGCAGCAATTACTGCAACTTTAAAGAAGTACATACTACATAAATAAATAAACAGCACAGTAAACGTTCATTCATTGTGTAATGAAAATAAACAATGCAAGTGCCACTGCAACTAGGAAGCTCACATGATAGTTAAAATGTGCTACTTTATACTTATAAAATCATTATTTGGATGAATTAATAGGATTCAGTACTAGTTACTACGGACGGCAGTTAAAAAATCCCTAACACTGAATGTGTGACACACCCTTTTAATGTAGAACATGGGCTTTTTAAGACCCAAAATAAAGACCGTTCCCGTAATGAGGTTCACCTGAGAGGCATGGAAGGACTCCACAAAATAAGCACTTCAATAAAGTCACTAAAACAGCTGGCATACATATGCCACATTATACAGCCTTCACTTCAGCAAATGAGCACGGGTCCCCTTTTCTCACGGAAAACCACACAATCAGTCCAATCTCACTTTAGTGAGTGGGCATGGACTGATAACGCTATTACCCATTGCTCCTAAAGACCAAGGGTGGTTAGGTTTGGTATTCGAAGGCCAATATCACATGGATAAATGCATGCCTATGGATTGTTCAGTAGCATCTGCCACTTTTGAGAAATTCAGTTCCTTTCTACACTGGTTGGTGGCACAGCGGGTAGGGGAAGACAGGGTTGTTCATTACTTGGATGACTTTCTATTCATTGGGAAGGAGGACATAGGGGAATGTCAACAAGCATTGGATACATTTCAACAGATTTGCAAGGAGTTAGGGGTGCCATTAGCGATGGATAAAACAGAGGGCCCGACGAACAGATTGGCTTTCCTGGGTATAGAGATTGATAGCTTAAATGGTCAGTGCAGGCTTCCTATTGACAAGGTGCAAAAGTTGCAGCTAGTCTTAGGTCAAGTGCTAATGCAGAATAAGATAACCCTTAAACAGTTACAAGAATTAGTAGGGTTAATGAATTTTGCATGCAAAGTGATTCCCGTGGGGCACTCATTTATGAGGCGCTTAGCTGCTAAGGGGTCAGGGTGCACAAAGCCACACCACCGGATTAGGATCACACAGGGTTTGAAGGAGGATCTAGGTGTGTGGTGGAGTTTTTTATCAGACTACAATGGGATAGCAATTTGGCAGGAGAGAGACAATCTGCCTCCTGCTCAGTTGTTTACAGATGCAGCGAGGGGAATTGGCTTTGGGGGTTATTTTCAAGATCAGTGGTTCAGTGTGGCCTGTCCGACTCGAGTGAAAAACAGGGTAGACATTTCAATCGCAGAGATGGAATTCTTCCCAGTAGTGTTGGCATTGGAAATTTGGGGAGTTCAAATGAAAGACAGAGTGGTTTGGTTGCATTCTGACAACAATAGTGTAGTGCATATAGTCAATAATCAGCTGGGGGAAAAGGGGTGTTAGGCATGATGATGAGATATATTTTATGTTTAAGTGCTTGACATTTAAAATGACAGTTAAAGCACAACACATTCCCGGCATCAATAACTCATTAGCAGATTCCCTTTCTTGTTTGCAGTGGCCCCATTTCCGGTCGCTGGCTCCAAGGGCGAATCCTTCTCCGACACCAGTGCCAGTTCAGTTATGGGCCTTATGGACAGGTGAGAATGGTTGCTAATGTGTAATTCTCTCAGTGGAAGAACAAGGGTAAGATACAATAAATGTATACAGCAATTCTTGCAAACCAGAATAGCCAGAGGCTGGGAATCCATTTGGCCTATTCCTCCTCACCAAATCAGGTCTTACATCATGGTAATGAAGGAAAAAGGTTGGAGTCTGTGCAGAGCGAGAAGCACATTGTCAGCCTTGAATTGGTTTCATCAGGCTTTGAGTTTGAAGGATCTAGCTAACACTTTCCAAGTACGTGCGATGTTTAGAGGCTGGGGGAGACAAACACCCAAGAGGCTTGATAGGAGGTACCCCATAGGTCCAGCTGTATTAAGCAAGCTATGGATTGCTGTTTCAGAGGTTTGTTTCTCTTCTTATGAGGTATCATTATTTAAAGCTGTCTTTTTGATGGCCTTTTTATGGGGCATTTAGATGGTTTGAAATTGTCCAACTGAGCAAGAAAAGCCAGGGGACAGTATTGTCTTTAGAACATGTACACATGCTGGGTGACAACACTTGGATTTATGTGGCGAAATCCAAAACTGATCAAGAAGGCAGAGGTCATTGGGTAAGAGTAGTTACCCCAGAGGGATTAGAATGGAATGTGACTAAAGTGATACTGGAGTTATAGGGGTATGTTAGGTGGTCCATTTTTCTACCATCAGCAAGGTGAACCACTTACACATTATCAGGTGAGAGCAGTTTTAAAGCAGGCAGTTAAGTTGATTGGCTTGGACACAAGTAGGTATACATTGCATTCTTTTTGGATAGGTGCAGCCTCATATGCACATGCAATGGGAGCTTCACAGGCTGACATTATGAGGATGGGTAGGTGGAAATCCAATGCTTATAAAAGCTATGTAAGGTGTAAACAACTCTAACTTTTGCTCATTGCATTTCAGCAGACACATCATCAGAACAAAAATACATCTGGAGAGTTGGCCATTCTTTTGTTCGGAGACTCCACCTCTGAGTGCAGAGCAGGCCGGGCTTATCCTTCCAAAGAGAATGAGCTTCAGGCAAAACAGTTTGGTATGGGGTGTCAGGAATGCGGTGGCACCAGCTTAGTACAGTAATGCAACAAGCAGCGAGAAGTGGTAAACCTCCTACAGCCATCGTGTTACACCTAGGGGGCAATGATATTGATCAACAACCAATAAGAGATTTAATTGGTTCCATCGTATGAGAGATTAATTGCATACATGAATGCTGGCCACAAGCCATTATTTGTTGGTCAGAAGTGGTACAGAGAAAAAGATGGAAAGGGGTTAGGTCCATGAAAGCTGTGAAAAGAATGAGACGGAGAATTAATAATTCTATGGATAAGATTTTAAAGGCCATTAAGGGGTTGTACATTCTCCACCCTGGCATTTGGGTCTGGTGGCCGGATAGGTATGAGAAGGATGGGGTTCATTTATCGGAAGAAGGTTCACAGGTGTTTTATAAGGAATTGTACGCAGGTCTAGCTCTGAAGGGCATTCACCTAGAGTAGATTGAGATGTGCTGGCGGAAGAAGGAACATTCCTCCCTTCTGTGGCGGAAGGCAGGAAAGGTAAGGGAGGCCAAGGTAAGTGGGGAGGAGGTCACAGGACTCTTCAACTGGACCTTCCGCAGGCCAGACAGCCCCAAGGGATTGTTGCCAGGGGACTTATCAGCCCAGCAATGGCCCCGTGGCAGATTGTAAGGCGGCCCAGAAGAATTGTGATGAACTGTGAAAAAGTTGTTATGAAATGGGTATGATGCATAAGAAGGGTCGGATATCGACAGTGCTGTCTGTTGTCCTGTATGTTTAGGGGAATGCTATGAAAGAAATAAATGGCCTCCCTGATATTCCTGCTTTGCGCACATCTCATAATAATTAGCTTCGATTAGAGAAAAATTCATTGATAGTGATTGGCAATAAACACATAGCTGCAGCCATTTAATCCATCTGAAGTCTCTGTGTTATTATTAATATCTACCTTCTGGTTACCTTGACTTGTTAAACATGGAATCTTGAGGCATATGTTCACAATGATGCAATGGAATGACAATGTGCTGAGCTGGTTCTGTATATATAGCTCGATACTTGATGTGAATCATTAATGGAAATATGAACAATGTGTTGAATTTACTGAGCTGGTTATGCATAGAGCTCAATGCTGGATATGGATCATTAAAGAAATTCTGAACAATGTGACTGATGCTTAAAGTAGCATGTAAGGTTATTCTGTAAGCATCAATGGTAAGGTATCTGTTAAGTAGGTTATGAATTTAGATTTTTGTAAAGACAAGTAGAGCTGTACCAATCTCAGACAAATAAGTAATGCAAGTGCCACTGCAACTAGGAAGCTCACACGATAGTTAAAATGTGCTACTTTATACTTATAAAACCATTATTTGGATGAATTAATAGGATTCACTACTAGTTACTACGGACGGCAGTTAAAATATCCCTAACTGAATGTGTGACAGACCCTTTTAATGTAGAACATGGACTTTTTAAGACCCAAAATAAAGACCGTTCCGGTAATGAGGTTCACGTCACCTGAGAGGCATGGAAGGACTCCACAAAATAAGCACTTCAATAAAGTCACTAAAACAGCTGGCATTACAGATGCCACATTATACAACCTTCACTTCAGCAAATGAGCACGGGGGTCCCCTTTTCTCACGGAAAACCACCCAATCAGTCCAATCTCGCTTTAGTGAGTGGGCGTGGACTGAAAACGCAAGGGGACTAACTTGCAAAATCATCATTTCGAGGGGTGGGTTCAAATTGGGCATCCTACTTTGTTTTGGCATTTTCCAGCAAATATACCGGGCAGCTGAAGGATGTAGCAGTAGAAGGTGTAGGAACAAACCATGATATCCTTTTTGTATTCCCCGTGGGCGGTAGCAATAATGATACAATACAGTGCTATTATTTAATATAAGGCAATTCACAGGTTGCGAGTGACAATGACATGGTTAAAGTGTATGGTAATAATATGAAAAGTTATAAGTGGAATTTTGACGATGCCAGCCAGCAATTTTAAATGTAACATAGCCCAGGCCTCAGACATGTAATGAGAGGAAAATGTCTCCAAAGTATTTTGCTTGAAGCACTTTGTCAGAGTGGATAGCAGCAAATATCAATGACACTATTTCTATCTAGGAACGGGAGGGTTGATTTAAAAAAATAAACGTAAGAAAAAAAAACCCTCTTTGTTGACTACAAGTGCGCTTAATGAAGTCCCTGCTCTAATTCTTGATTTGTCCTGTATTTACATCCCTCTCAAGTGTACCTCATTACGAAGCACGTTCCCTATTTGGGGTCTCGAAAAGGTTGCGCCCTTCAAAGTTTTACATTGAAAGAGTCTGCTGAGTATCAGTTTTGGGAATTTTCACCTGAAACCTATGATGTATCACCTTTTCAAACGCCGAAAGTGGGACATGTTTTGAAGAAATGTCTGATTTTGCAGGGCAAATCATACCCATGACCAGTACAAAGGACAGAGTTTCACTTTTTTTTTTGCCAAAATAAAAGCTTATTCTTGTAGCATTTGGGTTGCATATACTAATTCATGCAACATTTAGATATGTCATACTCAAAATAACTGCTGTATGCAATGATTAAAGAAAACTTAGGAAACATTTCAGGAAACATTTGTCCTAAAATCTTTTTTTCGATTTTTTCCCCCGCAGGACACAACTGCCCCTCACAAAGTGGGACAGGTGGTAACCCTAAATCACATAACTGAATCATATAAACTTAGATATGACGTTTTAAACATCTCGTGCTCTTCGTAGCTGTCGCTATTAGTAAGCTATTATTGTGTCTACACTTTGCCCAGTTGCTTCCCATTATGAGAGGTAGCGCTTCTCATTTTGGAGATCATTGAGAGCTGTATCTGAATTCTTGAGCAAATAAAGGAGCTTATATGTATCCTAAACCACATGGTTAAACCTGACAAATTGTTTGCCACAGAACCGCTCTTTAACAATCTTCACGGGAAGAAAGAAGAAACCCCATAATTCGGCACATTCTTAATTACTATACATCTGCACCACAAGGAATACATCCTAACAATTCTAATATCCCGGTAAACACCATTCGTTGATATGACGTTAGACGTACTTGCGTCTTCGCCATTTTGTCACCCGAGCTTCGGCTCGGAATCGGAAGTTTTGTTTACATTCGGATTAGTTTTCACTTTTGCCGATCTGACTGTGGCTACTTCTTAAATTCCCAGGTAAGGAGGACCATGTTAAGAAATAGTAAAGTTTGCTAACTGTCATTGCTGTATGAGTCAGTTACTGATCTTTGTGAAGAATTTTGCTTGTTGTATGTGTCATGTTTCTACAAAATAGCGTATCATATTGTTAAAATTTAATAGTGTGAATTTTAGAGGGGTTTCTGGCTAGATAATAATGTTTATTTTTGGACTACTCCCAGTTGCACGGACAACTGGAATTTCCGATAGCTGACTTACAGTTTTAAGAGAAATTTTAAAAATGCAGATGTTAGATATGGACCAGACGGCCACTGTTTTAATGTAGCTGTTTTAGTTCTACAATGGTAGTGGTGTTTTTGTCGTTGTAATTTCATGGTTTGGGACGTGTGCGTCCCATTCTTAGTTTAGGAAGTATATAACTTTCTGTGTATTGTCTCTGTACGACAAGCCACTGTCTGGGGAAATAAGCATTGATTGTTTGAGTGAAATCAGAATATGAATGGATGTTCAAAGGGAAGTGGTGGAATGTGAAATCAGATGCGAGCTGATAAAAGTATGCTTTTTCAGCCTTCTCTACAAACGTTAAGCTACTTTAGAATCATTATATTTCACATTTCGAAAGCTGTAATAAATAGTTGAGAATAACATTTTATTGTTATCTAAGGCAGACAGCATGAGAGGCATTACTAGCTTTAAGTACCAAGTAGCTTACATCTCGAGTTGTATGTATAGTGGTATGGTTAGGGCGGATGTGATAGCTTATGTAGTGCGCTTCCTCCCCTTTTTATATTTAAGGATTTTGGGACAGTAGCCGGCTAGAGTCCGTATAGCGGTCACCTCAAAACTCTTGACAACTTTAGGAGAAATTATTCCCGCAGTAATCAACGACAATTTGATCCGGAAGAACAAGTTTTCTAATCAAGAAAAGATGTGCTTCCTTCTTTTACCCCCCACCGGTAGTCTGGAGCCCCAGTTTAGGATGTGAACGAGGTGTGCAGTATTACCCTATACACTTATTATCATCTGCTGGTTTCATGGGGATCCACGATTTTTTTTTTGTGATGGGGGGGGGGGGGGGGTCTCTTGTCTTAAAGGTTTCCTGCTCCTGGCCTCGCCAGTCTTCACGATTTAGCGTGGCATGTCACGGTGGTCGCACTGCACTTAATTCTATTCACGTGTAAACGGACTGGGTTTTGTTAACGGACTTGAAATGCGCAATGTGTAATACTATAAAAGGTTGTGTTTTGTAGGTGTGGTAACTGTCATTTGAAGTACTGCTGTATAAATCGTTTAGTTTTTATTGACTGATCGTGGGGTAATTGTTAATTCTTTATTGCATTTTGGATTTAGTTTCCCAACTTTGATTTCTGCTGCAGGTTGATGACATTGTTTGTTTTTTGTTGCCTTTCGTGAACAGTAGGAGACTGCCGCTACTTCTGTCCGCTGTAAACTCGTTACGTGCGCCTCTAGGCGTTTCTGCAGTTAATTCTTGCTGACTTAATATTTTATTAATAATTACAAAACCATGCTGTATTTAAGATGCAACATTGCTTTCAATTGTTCCAGAGTTTGCCTCGCATTCTTGTGTTGTCCTCCGTATTTTTTCTTTCTGGAAAATTGCCTAGAATTGCAGTCTGTAACTTTCAGTGTTAGTGTGCATGTATATACACGCAGACTGTTATATCAAATTCGCAAGTGATTTACAGTACTGTTTTAAAATTGCCCCTGATTTCGGGTTTTGGCTCATGTCATTATTTTGCCTGTTTTCTTTACAGTGGATAGTATTGTCACAACATAATCCGGGACAAACGACGTAAATCAGGGGCACCTTATACACTGGTTTAGAATGCGGACAAACGAATAGATATATTAATGCATATTTTTGTAAATATTGTAACTGTAATAGTCATGAGAAAATTATGCGCCAAAAATCAGGGCCCCTTGCCAGGAGATTGTTTTAGCAAAAAAAAAGTTGAGGTGCTGTGCCAGCAAGTTCATAGTTACCATTTCAATGCATTCACTGGTCTGTTAGCATTTTGGGGGACCCCAGTAAACGTCAGTTGCCCCCCCACACACACACACACACATGTCTAATTATCACCCTGTCAGTGCCACTACTTCTGCACAACCTTGTAATTAATGCTGCACAGCTTTAGGTGTAGTGTGCACAGACAGAACTATAGCTACAATGCACTTGCATAGGGACAGGTCTGTGAACCACACTATGTTGGTCTGTCTTACAGAGGGACATTCACAAATGCTGACATTTAGTTGCAACAATAATATACCGCAAAAACTCTAGGTACAGACAGGACTGAACTTAACTGAAATGATGCCTTAAGCATTGTCTACTGTTTAACCCCACACCCAGACACACTTTTTCAAGTGATCATCTTTTTGTTTTCCTCCTGTTTTTTACGTTTTGTTTTACTCTTCAGTTTTTTCAAGAAACCATGACTTTCTATATGCTCTGAAGTGCATTTTAATTTTTTTACACAACCTTTTTCATCCAGTGATGACCTGAACGGAAATTGACTTAAGGAAAGAAATTCAGTGTTGCTGTCTGTCCATGTT
>NC_056739.1:839748080-839803080 GCF_019279795.1 Protopterus annectens
TGATATATAGCACTGTGACTACTATTTTTGCTGTTTGATGGCAGTTGGCCATCCAACATGCATACAGTTAATAAAATGTATAGAAAGAGTAGATACTGATGTGGTCTGTGGATGAAAGTGACTTATTTCATCTGTTGTTTGATCATAGCAATATGGACATTGACCTGCTGTAATATAGACCCCCCCCCCATTCCAGTTGTTAGTCTCACACATTCAGTTGCTTCCTGGATTCCCCCATTGCATTTAAGTCACCACCTGCCATTGTTTGCTTATGGACAATTGCTACCTTTAAATAATGAGCTCTGCTTTCATACAGACAAGATCCAGGGGAAGACCAATGCCTGATAACTGTTGTCCATGCCTGCCCAACTCTTTATGAGGGAGGAGGCAGCCCATTTTGCTTAGAATTTAGTTTATCTTCCCTGTAAATGCTAAATGGAAAAGTTGGGTGTCTTTTACATTTTCAAATAGGCATCTAGCCAGCCTTGTCATTAGATGTTAAGTTGTCTATCTCGCCTTCATTCTTGCTGGATGGGTTCGGAGCTGATCCTCGGCTCCGACACGGCCACTCTAAAAGCTCGAGAGTTAGTTCCACCGGCTCGAGGCTCCCCTTATATCCCACAATGCTAGGCGGTAATACCTCAGATCTCATTTGCCGCTACAGCGATCGAGGTGTGTTGTTCCAACCGGCTTCAGGTTAGTTAGTTTAGAACTATCTAAAACTAGTTTACCCCACTTCAAGTTACTCCTTTTTTTTTTTTTTTTTTTTTTTTCATAATTTTAAAAATTATTTAGTTTCTTACCTTTCCCTCCAGTTTCTCCACCCTTTTTTCCTCAAAAACTTAGGAGTTCTTTCCTTAGGCCTTCAAGCCCTCCTAGTCCCTCTTTACTACCAGTGTATGTGTGTTGTTTTTTGTAGGGATCTATATATATATAAAATTTAAAACTAATTTTATTAGTTTAATTTAAGTTTTTACATTGGATAGTGTAATTAGTGTGTTTGTGTGTGTGGTGATTACAACTACTTCTTGGCAATGTCTAAGGATTCAAAGGTCTCAGGCTTTAAGAAGTGTGACTCATGCTGTCAGAAGATGTCTCTGACAGATGGTCACACTTCTTGCGTGTACTGCCTGGGACCTTTGCACCTGCAGGACTTGTGCTGTTTGCCATGGCTTCGGCCCTAGAGTCCTGCAGGAAAGAAAAAATAAGCTTATTCTCCGAGGCTTATTGAAACCTGAGGGTCCCCTGACTTCGGGCAAACCCTCCAAGCCTTCTAGGTCGTCGGCTCCAGCTTCTGAGTTGACACCTAAGGCTTCAAAGTCTGCTACAACATCGGCTCCGGCTGGAGCCGATGAGACTCGAACTCTTATTTCTTCGGTTCCCTCGGCTCTGGCCAGAGCCGAGGTATTGGATATCACTGAGTCGGCTCCGATAAAATTATTGGAACCGACAACTAGGAAAAGATCTAGGTCACCGTCTCTTGGCTCCGTTCATTCGGCTCCAGCATCTCCCTTGCTGTCTGAATGGAGCCATAGATCTCACTCCTCTAGGTCGTCGAGACTTTCGGACCATGACCTTCAGAGGGTAGTGAGTCGACTACTTAAGTCTGAGGCACTGGCCCAAATGCTTCAGAGCCCGACTCATCAGTCGATGCTTAATCCTATTTCTCAAAATATTCCTCCTCCGACTCCTTTGAGTTCGAGCCGGGCGCTGACCCGAGACTGTGGCAGCGCCGGAGCCGATACAATTGTCTTCGTGCCGCTGCCTGCTCCATTTCTTCTTTGGAAGAATCTCGGCGCCGACTTCTCTCGCCGGCTCCGAGGGGGTGAGTGGCATCGGACCCTTGTCCGACCCCGCTCTACCTCTCGGTGCTTCGGCGCTGGTGAGTTCAGCTCCGACATCGGCCTCGGAGCCATCTCTGTTGGTGCTGAGGGAGGTTTTCAGCTTTTCGGAGAAGAGACCTCTGGCTCTGCCTGACAGAGGTGCTTTCGAGGTCATGCGGAGTGTGTTGGAACCTGGTTCAACTCCACAGTCGGCTCCGTCTGCCCCTCCCTCCACAGTGCCTCAGGTAATTTCTACTCACTCCCTCAACCCAGACCGCAGAGAGCCAGCTCCTCAAGAATCCCCAGTGAGGATCTCATCCTCTTCCGAGGCCTCTCCTGAATTGGCAGGAGAGCCCCCTAGGAAGAGAAAGTGCAAGAGGAAGCACATAGACTCACCTGAGTCTGTCACCTCTGACACAGATTTAGAGGATTCTGAAGGTTCCCCGTTCCTCTGAAGATGTCTCCTTTGCAGACATCCTGGAGATCTTAAAACAGAAGGGGAATTGGCCAGCCCTCAACCCTTTGGAGGATGAATCTGTGTATCTTGAGGCTGCTCGCCTCTCGCCTTCCACCTCCTGGGTGCCTCCCTTGACCCCCATGCAGGTGGTAGCTAAAGGCCTGGACGGCTCCTGACTCTGTGGACCCCACCCCAGGAGACCTTCAAAGTTTATTATCACTTCCAGCGGACAAACAATTTTTGACTAAAGGAGTTTCTGTGGATGCTATGGTGGTAGCTGCTGCCACCAAGAAGGAACTAGCTGATCTTTCAGTGCCTGTCCATCCTCCTAACAAGGAATCTAGGTCTATGGACAGGTACAGGAAGCGGATGTTTTCATCAGCGACCTTTTCTATGCGTTCGCTGAACTACCTCTGTCATTTCACTCATCTTCAAAGAGACTTGATCAAAGAAGCGAGTGACATGTTAAAGGATCCTACAGCTGCGGGTTTTCAGGAGAAGATGAACGCTCAGCTGGCTACCCTTAATTCGATAGCTAACTCCTCCATGCGCCTTCTTTCATATGCGGCTGATGGAGCGAGCAGAGCCGCAGGTACAGGTGTTGCCTTACGCCGGCATGCCTGGATACGGCTATGCAATTTTGCGGACCCTTTTAAGACGTCTTTCACTAACTCCCCTGCTTGATGGATCGCCCCTTTGGTCCTCAAGTGAAAGAAACCCTGACAAGGTGCGAGACTGATGGCAAAACTCTTTCTGCCGCCGGAGTCCGCTTTTCTACTCCTTCTAGGCCTTACCCCAAGGGCCAGAAAAGTGGAAAGATGTGGTTCCGCAAGCAATCTCAAGGAGCCTTGCCTGACGCACAGAGTCGGTTCCCCTCTAGAGGCAAAGGGGAACAATAATGGTAGACGCCCCTAGAGGCAGGGGGTCTGCAGAACCAGGGCAATCGAGAAACCTTTCTGATAAGCCCTTTCAACATCCCTGATAGGTTGCCCGACTGTCCACCTTCGGAGGCAGTCGGGGAAGATTGCCACTGTACCCAGAAGCCTGGCGATCTCTAACTCAAGACAAGTGGGTACAGTCCATCATTTCCAAAGGCTATTCCATTCCGTTCTTTCGCATTCCAAATCAGTCAAAAAGTCCCTTCCAGATGTTCCACCCACCAAAGGAGCAAGCAGCGTTAGAAATATCAAAGTTGCTTGCAAAAAGAGCCATTCAGCCAGTTCCAGCAGACCAGCAAGGATCCGGAATCTACTCCAAATTCTTTTTGGTTCCAAAGAAAACAGGGGACTGGAGACCAATTTTGGATCTCAGCAACTTGAACAAGTCTGTCAAGAAAACAAAGTTCCGGATGGTCACGCTGCAGTCCATCCTACCCCTATTGGGAAAGGACAACTGGATGTGCTCTATAGACCTCCAGGATGCGTACTATCACATAAAAATGAACAGACGCTCCAGGAGATTTCTCCGCTTCAGGTTGGGAACCAGTCATTTTCAATTCAGAGCCCTGCCCTTTGGACTCACCACAGCCCCCCGGGTGTTTACCAAATGCATGGCAGTGGTCGCCTCTCATCTGAGACGTCAGGGATTCCAGGTGTTTCCATACTTAGACGACTGGCTCCTTACAGCCCCCACCAAGCATCTTCTACTACTTGCCAGAGACTACACTTTTCGCACATGTCGAAAGCTAGGTATCTCAATAAATTAAGAAAAGTCTGTTTTGTCGCCTTGTCGTATATTACCTTCATAGGCTTAAATCTAGACACAGTCAGCATGTCAGCCAGACTCACAGACCAGAGGATAGCAGACATACACAAACAGGTCTCTTCTCCTCCACAGCAACAAAATCAGAGCTCGTCTGGTCCTGAAAGTTCTAGGGATCATGGCAGCTGCTATCCCGCTTCTTCTATTAGCCAGATTTCACATGAGAATTTTACAATGGATGCTCTTCACACAATGGTCATACCAACAACTTCCGATGTCCCACACCATTGTGATAACTCAAGCATGCAGGAATCACCTTTTTTGGTGGATTACATCCCCCCAGCTCTTCTTAGGAAGACCTTTTGTCCCTCCCCCTCCGGTTGCTATTCTGACAACGGACGCCTCCCTGATCGGGTGGGGGGGGCATTATCAGGGCAAGACGGTCCAGGGCATATGGCAACCTCACGAATGCCACTTGCACATAAATGCTCTAGAGATGAGAGCAGTGCTTTTAGCATTGCAGGCCCTTCACGACTCTCTTCCGACTGGAACGATAGCAATTCAGACAGACAATATGTCTGTAGTGTGGTATATCAACAAACAAGGCGGAACCAGATCCTACCCCCTATGTCGAGAGGCACTCAGACTGTGGCAATGGGCGATTTCTTCTCAGCGGTTTCTGATAGCAACGACATTCCCGGAAGTCCAATGTCATTATGACAAATTGAGCAGAGCTATTCTCATGCCTCACGAGTGGTCTCTGAAAAATTCAGTGTTGGAGAAAGTTTTTCTAAAGTGGGGCCAGCCTTGCTGCGACCTTTTTGCTACTCCCCAAAACAGCAAGTGCAAAAATTTTTTCACACTCTTTCCCCAACCAGGCCATCCCAGCAGAGACACTCTAGTCCAAGATTGGCCCCGGGGACTTCTGTATGCCTTTCCTCCCTTCCCACTGATTTCTCAATTGATACAGAAAGCCATCGCTCAGAAAGCTTCCATGATCCTCATTGCTCCATGCAGGCCTCGACAGGTTTGGTTCCCTTTTCTACACCGTTTTCTGCTGGAGCAACCCTGGCATCTGGACCCAGTTCCAGATCTTTTGATCCATCAGTCGGGTCAATTACATCGCTCCCTCCCCTCTCTGAACCTCACTGCATGGTTCCTCCAATTCCGACCCTAGCCAGGCTTCCTCTATTATCTCACTCGGTTCGAGATATTTTAATAGCTTCCCATAAAACCTCCACTCGGAAGATTTATCTCAGTAAGTGGAAGCGTTTTTCCTTTTGGGCGCAGGGAAGGAACATTGACCCTTTCACTGCTTCTATTCAATCGGTCCTTGATTTCTTGGCTGAACTATTCCATTCAGGTTCGTCTCCTTCTACTCTTCAGGTCCAGTTGGCAGCTATATCTAACTTTCATGTTGGAATCTCTGACTCTGCCATCATGTCTCACAAACTTTGCAAAGCCTTTTTGAAGGGAGTCTTTCTACTCAAGCCTCCTGTTAGAAATCCTCCTCCTTCGTGGGAACTTAACTTGGTTCTGACATCTTTGATTCTTCCCCCTTTTGAACCTGCAGCTTCGTGTTCGATGAAATTGCTATCCTGGAAAACTCTCTTTTTGGTAGCCATTACTTCGGCTAGAAGAGTCTCTGAACTTCATGCTCTCTGCAGTCGATCCCCTTATCTTTTGTTTCATAAGGACAGGGTATCTTTACGTACCAACCCATCCTTCTTACCCAAAGTAGCCTCTCCGGCTAACCTGAATCAAAACATTGACCTTCCTGTGTTTTTTCCTAACTATTCTAATAGATCAGAACAGAAATTACATTGGCTAGATGTTCATCGACAATTAAGGTATTACTTAGGACCAAACAAATCAGGAAGTCTGACCAACTGTTTGTTTCTTATGAAGAAGGCAGAAAGGGCCTTCCAGTTTCAAAAGTATCTCTCTCCAGATGGCTTACATCTTTGATTTCCCTTGTTTATGAGATCAGGCATCAAAAGTTACCAAACAAACCTAAGGCTCATTCAACTAGAGCTTTGGCTACTTCCATAGCTTTCCAAGATAGGCTGCCTATTGATACGATTTGTGCTGCAGCTACTTGGGCTACTCCTCATACTTTCATTTCTCACTATAAGTTGGATTTAGCTTCTAGACACAGAGCCAACTTTGGTTCCACTGTACTCAAGAGTCTGTTCCGATAGGCCACCCGGGACAAGGTGCTAGGGACGCGGTCCCATCCAGCAAGAATGAAGTAGATAGACAACTTAACATATAGAAGTTATGTACCTACCATAACGCTCCATGTTAGTTGTCTTCTTCTCGCCTTCTTCTTTAAGGCCCCGCCTCCTTCCCCCTAGCCTGGACAGACCTAGAGGAGTTTGATTGTGACCTTCTTTTCCTACCACCTCTATTTGTATATATGTATATACTGTAATGTGTATATATTCCCTCATCAGGTTGTAGGTCACCTTCTTCTGTCACTTTATAGAGGTGGGTTTCCTCTTTCCAGTTTTTCTGGATTTATTTTCCCTGGCTGGGCCTAGCTTACAAACGAGATCTGAGGTATTACCGCCTAGCATTGTGGGATATAAGGGGAGCCTCGAGCCGGTGGAACTAGCTCTCGAGCTTTTAGAGTGGCCGAGTCGGAGCCGAAGATCGGCTCCGAACCCATCCAGCAAGAAAGAAGGCGAGAAGAAGACAACTAACATGGAACGTTATGGTAGGTACATAACTTCTATTTTCACTGTACAAGGTGAGACAGTCTGTATCAACAGGCAAGTATTTTTTAAACATGTTTCCTGCCCATTCCATTAATTTGGTGGCTGGTACATGCTTTGTATTTTATTTTTTATTGTTTTTCGCAGGAAATGTTTGGAGTACACTGGATTATTTAGGAAGGGAAAGACTTGCAGACATCTATGTAAAAAACAGCACAAAACGAAATACAGTCCAAACTATGAGAAATGAAGCATGCAGGAGGTATGACTCGTAAAAAATCAAAGCAAACTTTAATGCAAGTTAAAAAACAAGATAAATTCTGCTCCCACAACACCAATGCTGGTCCTTGTGCTTCTAGTCCTTTATATTAAGCGCTTTTGTTTCTGACCAATCAGAAACTTCTTCAGAATACCTCACAAATCCATGATGGAAGATTTATAGTCAAACAAATCCACGCCTTCAATAAACGACCACCCTATCACAACCAATGTTAAATACATAATACATAAGCATATTTTAAAAACCTTTTTTTTGAGGACTTTGGACATTTTGCTGAGACTCTCTATTTTCTTTCTTGCCAAAAGTTGACAAGGGAGAAGAAATTTCCCTGGAAAATTTGGAGAAGGAGGGCTGAGAAATCTGAGAAATTGCCTGTATCAGATTACCCCTCTCATCCCATTTTTGATAACCTCTGCAGCAGAGGTTTCAAAAGCTAAATCTTTATCCAAATGAGAATTTAAAATCTTATTTTTTACATCTTCCTGATGGTTCTGAGAATGTAGTCAGGCAAACCTCCTCAATACAGTACTAGTGGCAATAGCCTTGGATGTAGCATCTACAGAGTCATAAACACACTTAAAATAATTAGTAGTGACAGGAGAAATTGAAGAAACTAAATGACACAAAGCAGATTTTCCCCCATAGGAGGAAACTGCAAATAAAACACTCCTCTTACTTTCGCAGTTAGTCAGAATAAACTTTAACATATGAGCCTAACAATTAAAAATTCTAAAAATTAAAGTTGCAGAAGCGTACACTTTTTTTCTCAAGCTTATCAATTCTTTTACCATCATTGTCAGAAGGGAAAGGATGAGAAGCAACCAAATTTTTAACAGCAGCTAGATTAACTAAAACTATAACTGCTGGGTCAAGTCTGGGATGAGTGTATAAAAATTTGAAAGAATAAGTAATTTTGTATATTCTATCCTCTTTCAAAGGTATAACAGGCCGGCTATCAGAGGAAACCACAGACTGTAACAAACACATCTTCCAAAAGTGACAGCACTAGGATTCAGAGGAGTTTCTGGGAATTCCAGTTGTAGCATATCTTAGTATTTTCTGAGGGATTACAAGCCTCAGTGTTCTCCCACTGAAAATACTGGCACCTTCTGGAAATAGTCTCAGAGAAAGAGACCTTGACTGTGAGATTCAGATAACATGCTCTCTTCTGAGTCTGAATCAGAAATCTGAGGAGAAGAAACTCTATCTGTCCCATCACACTCCTCTCCAGATTAAATTTCTTCAATCTCTTCATGAAAAGAGGAATCCTATTTTCTTTTACCAGAGACTATCTGATAGGAATGGTCAATAACTTGTACAAGACCTTGAGCCAGAATTAATAAACTACTCCTGTCCAGTGAAACTGGAGCAGGAATAGAAGATACATGGTTAGTTTTCTGTTTCTTTTTGACAAGAAAGTTGGGAAAATAGGATGATTAATGTCATCAGCAGCTTCCGCAGGGATAGACCCAACATTCTGGCTAAGCAGGGGCATTTTTCCTGCCCCTTTTCCCGACACCAACAAGAGTGGCTCTCCTTTACCCACTGAGGGGAACCCAACAGCTGTAGAGGATGTGGTTAATTCCCAGTCCATAGTTGTTCGCATAACACCAGAGAGATCCATGGTAAAAGATAAGTGGTCTGAGGAACAGCTTTGGCCACACCAGACTCACCCACATGTGGCTGAGGCAAACTGCTAGCCCTCAGAGACACACGATCCAGAGATCTAAACCTTGTCATCACAATGAACAAAACATGCTGGAGGGATAAGTTCCTGACCCAGAGACGCCCCAGACTCTGGAATAGACTGCCCATACATGTCAAGCAGAGCACCTCTTTGGCCGTCTTCAAAAGGAACCTTGATGATTGGATGGGAGATAGGAAATTCACCCTGGTGATCATGTCAGTCACCCTGCTAGACAGGGGTCCAGGGAAGTAAATACTGTGGGAAGAAATAGCCAGGGAATTGTTATAGCTAGGCTTGTAGAGGCCCTAGGGCTGATAGCCTAGTACCAACATATGAACCTATGAACCTAAGCCTATTTAGTTAGCTTTTTCTTTTTGTGGCTATAAAAAGGACCAACTATGGGATCAGTAGTTTGTTCCATGATAAAGCCAAAAATGGTTCAGTGGAAACTAAGCAGCACACCACAGTAACATTTTAAAAGCATTAAAAAGTAACTTTTCCCAGTAAAAACACTCTAATACACATTACCAACCCTAAAAATCCATGTAAACACAGTTTCTAAACAGAAAATGGGTTTAAAATGTTTAAATTAACTTTTAAACTGTCAGAAACAAAAGTGTGCTCCGACTTAAAAGTACAGTAAAGTCGCAAATACTCCTAGCTTGAAATATAGTTTCCTAAACAGGAAAGTAAGTTTAAATTTTAAAAGTAATACGTGGAAGTTTTCCCCCCAAAGGGAACTTATCTGCCCAGCAATGGAACAACACAAGCTAACTGTTAATCCTCAAAAACCCACAGAGGAGTGGTCCCTTTGGCAGCAGGAACGCTCTGAAGGGATTGGTGCCCACACCTGTCTTTTAGTTAGCTCAGCTTGAGCTAGACAATGGTTTGGTTTAGTTGTATGGAAGGTGCCCCAAAGCTTTGGACACTGGCTAGTTGTTATATGTTATGCAGGATATAACTCCTACAGCTTAGGCTACCGCAGCAGTGATCCATATGAAGAATGTACAATAACTTGCTAAATAATGTAATAAATGTGGCATTTTTTTAAATAAAAGTTTTTACATTACATTGCAAAGTGAAACATTAAATAAATACTAAAACTGAAACAAACTCCAGCGGAGTTAATGCTCAGCTTGGACTCTTTATCAGTACGCATTTGCTGGAAGTGTTTGGACATTGCGTTGTTTGTTCCTGTTATTTTGACATTAAATAAATACTGTCTAACACTAAAAATAAAGTTGTTAAAGTTAAGTGTGACTTTAGAAGTTTTTTGAATTGTACTATAGAGCACTTGGAGGTTATTGGGGCTGGTAGTTTGTTCCATATTTTGGGAATGAAGTTTGAGAAGAGTGAGTCCCCAGCTGAGTTGTTTGCTTTTGAGATATTGAGAAGTATTTTTATTTTTTTTTGCTGGAATGGATTGAGCGATTGTTGGTGTGTGGTTGTATACGATTCTGGAGAGCAGGGTTTTTTTTGGTTGATAAAGGGTTTTATGGGCAAATGTTAATTACTTAAAGAGTAGTAGTTGCGGTAGTTCTAGCCAGTTTAAAGTTTTAGAGATGTAAAATGATGTGTCCTAGATGGGCAATATGTGGCAAGCCTGGTAATTTTATTATAACAGGACTCTAAATTAGCTAGATCAGTTTCTCTGAGGTTGGTTAGAATGGGACAGGCATATAGGAGTGTTACCAACAGGTGTGTATGAGCAAAGGTAGCTTTTGTGTTTATGGTCAGGAATTGTTTGTTTCCGTGGAGAGCAGCTAATTTCTTATGTACTTTCTTGGTGGTGTGAGAGATGTGAAAATCAAATTTCAAACTGTTGTCAATTTCAACACCTAGAAGTTTGGTGTGGGTTACTGGTGTGATAGTGGTTTTATTTTGGGATGTAATATTGAATGACAGGCATGGTGGGGGAAGAGTTCACGTTGGGTAGAAGAGAAGGAGCTAGGTTTTGTTAGGATTTAGAATCAGTTGGGTGTTAGTGAGCCATGTTTCAACAGCTAGAAAAGAATCCTGGGTTATGGTCTGGAGGTCTTGTAGGGAGGAGGCTGTGCGTATTAGTGTGGAGCCTCTGTGTATTGTATGACTGCAGTGTGAGGGGTAGAGGTGTGGAGTTTATTTGGGAAGAGAGAGAGAATAATAGAGGTCCAAGGATGGAGCCTTGGGGAACTCCTAATGTAACTGGAAGAAGGGGGGGGTTCATTTAGCCATGGAGCAGCCTGCTGGCATCCTGATAGGTAGCTTTTAAACCAGGTAATAGAGGGAATACTAAGGTGTAGGGTGGTGAGAACGTTAATAAGTCTGTTGTGATTTACCATATTGAAGACTTTAGAAAGGTCCAGAAAGATGGCAGATAAAAAATGTCCATTATTTCTATAGGGGTTCACCGTGTTAGTACTGTGATAAGGACAAAAGCCATGTTGAGTATTTGGCAATAGTTTTTGTGTGTGTAGGTAATGCATCAATTGTGTGTGAACTACTCTCTCTAGGATTTTAGATAGGAGTGACAGAATGGCAATTGGATGATAGTTAGTCATTTCTGTGGAATTGCCACCTTTGTGTAAAGGTAAAGTATGGGATATTTTCCAAATGTCATGTACTAGGTTTCCTGAGATCGATCTGTTTATTAGTATGACTACTGGATAAGCTATAGCTTCTGCTGCAATTTGCAAGAAGTCTTTCAGAAGTTTGTCTGCTGCTAGTGCGGTTGGCTTTAGTTTTTTAAGCAATTTTTTACGGTGTTAACAGAGACTGGTTGTAATGTAAAGGAGTTGGTGGTATTTTGGGATATGAATCGCTCAGAGGTGTAGGGGTGATATGGGAATGTGAGAGGGCTAGGATAGTTTCTGTGAAATATTTATTGAACTGAGTTGCTATATTATCAGAGTTAGTAGTTGTTGGTGTGGGTGTAGTGGATTTACCTGGATGTAGAATATTATTAATGGCAGCCCAGAACTTTTGAGGGTTATTATGATATTTTTTTGAATAGTGTGTTAATTAATAAATCAATAATAATAAATAAATTATTGATTAATAAATAAATTAGTAAAATATTAGTACACTCTACAGCAGTTTACAAGTATTGTTTTTAAGCAGAAGCATTCATTAGATTTGTCTGATTATTAGATAATTAATATTTTTTATGAGTATTTTAAACAAATTAACAAGGATAAATTCTCTATTAAATATATACATAGTCCTCCACCCCTATTTTTCAAAAGAACAAGACATAAAAATATACACATCCATGGTAATATTTTTTATTTTAAAAGAAAAACACTATACTAGGCTCAAAAGCAATCACTGATATATATTTCAGTAATATATGAGGTAAACATTTAGCACTATTTCATAAAAATAAGATATCTCAAGTAAATCATGAGTATGTATAGGCTTGTTTCTGTTTTAGTTGTGTGCTGTTTCTTGTAGTATCAAGTTCTATTAAGCTATATGCTGTCCAGCAATATTCATCAAAATCCTTGAGTCTTCATAAAAATGATCACGCCTCATTTTTTTTCAGATTTTTGTTGATTTCTGAAAAGTGACATTTTATGATACCATTCTCTGTTATACAATTACTCTATGCCCTCTCTCTTGAAGTTGGTGATTTTTCTTTCTCCATTAATGACTTCAGTTTTTCTTCCTTGCAGCAAGAAATAATTTTATAAGTTCTTACATGGTTTAGGAGAGGAACATTTCTTCCCATTATGACTTTCTATTCACTGTACATTCATGTTCTGTTATTTTCTCAACAAGATGACTGTGGGGACACTGTGCATTTTCTGTTAACTTCTATTTTCTTTTTATTCCACCTCTTTCGGTTTGGTTTCCAACATCTTAGCCTCTTCCTTCTGTGAAGTACAGGTAGTTGTTTTACACCTTTACTTTTTTAAAGAAAATCTCTGTCCCAACTAAGTTCTACTTAAAACAGCAGGATATGCAAATGAGATTAATATATATAATATATAATACATATATATATGCCAATTGCTGTCTTCTAAATTATTTTTTCAGAGACAAGCTCAGCTGGCTCAAGAGATTTGCCCACCTTATTCCTCCTGTTTTTCTTGCTTGAATTTACAAGCCCTTCTTTTGTCTATTAAGAATGCTTCAGCATCTCCACATTACATTCATTTGGCAAATGTAATATATCCAGAATGTTTTTTTTTTTAATAAAAGACAAGGCTTATTATTGTTTACATCAGGTATCCCATAGAATCTTATTTTCACCTTCTAGATGTCTACTCAAGATTATTTATTGTTATTATTATTAGTATTATTGTGTTTAATAATTCTCAATGCAGTTTGTCAATTTTAATTTCTTTGTGTCTACATTATTCTTTCAAGATTCCCATGTCTTTTCTAAAGTTCTGTTAGCTTTGTGTTCACCTCATTTATTTGATGCTGCTGTCTGATTTAAGATTTTTCTGTATGTACACAGTTTAATGTTTCCACATCCAACTTCGCAAAATTCCACAGTTTTCTTCACAGAACTAAATCCTGAAAAGGCAGTTGAATTATGTCATTAGCATACCTTTTAACCTGCAAACAATCTTTACAAAGGTAGTGAAAAGTAAACAGAGCTGACCAAAACTCTAGACAGATAATTAGCATAAAAGTTGCCTCGCTAATAACATAACTCTTTCCACTGTTAGTAGGATAGAGGCTTTCCACCACTCAGAATCATATTTAAAGAAGTGACTTGCCAGTTAATAGTAGGCAGCATGAGACTGAACAAGTTATTAGTAACAAAATGACATTAATATTCTTAATCTAGAAAGCCCTGAAGTGGAGACTGTTTGTTACTTCTTATTCATTATTTTCATATTTGCACTCATATTTTTGTAACTTAGAAGTTGCATTACTGAAAGGCATAGCATGAAATGCCATGGTGGGAAACAGAAAAATAAATTGCAACTGAATATTTATAGTACACCATACTGGAGATATTACTAGTTATAAAGATATTTCCAAATTCCACGTGTCAGTAAAGAAACTGCTTATAAATTAATTGCATGCTGTCTTGTGAAACCTTGTGTATTGTTAAACAAAAGTGCTCTAACATTATGTGTCTAGGTTGTACAGGTTCAGTTTACAGTTTCTAAGATATAAACATGTTTGTGTACATTGTGGCATACACAACAGTACTGATGTAAAGGTACACTCACTGACTGAAATCACTGTAAAGAATTTACACTGACACAACAGTCTGTACCTTCTCAATAAGACTCAGAGTTTTTCATTTCTTCATGCCATGGATGTGACCTTTATAAAATGGAGTTTGTTCCTGGATGGAACCTTCTAGGTGTTTCTCTTGTTATGCCAGTGAAACTGCCTTCTTAGTTCCTTAAATTAATAAATGCACAGAGGTGTTACAAAACGTAAGGCAACACTCTGTTTAGTTCACAATCTTATTAAATTCTAAGAACTCAAAATGATAACTTGCAGCCTCTGCCAGCCTAAGCAGATAACATTCTAAGCATTGTACAAATACTTGTCAAGCTAGTTGAAAAAAGTCAACCAGGATGTTGACTCCTGCTGCTGCGGTAACGTGTCAGATAAGGTTAGCCTGACACCTTAAACATGATTTCACATAATTTTGACAATTTTCAACTTTCAGCATTGTTGTCATACCTGTGTTAGCAGGTGCATCCTAACGTGTCTGCCCCAAGCTGTGTAAACTACACATGCAATTCGTGTAGCATGACATTTAATCTAAGACTACAACTGCAAGAACAAGAGTATCTCCCATTCTGCACAATGAATTTCATTCTGCTTCCAAAACATTTAGATATACCTCTCTTAACTGTTCATAACACATATATGCAAAACAGTGCATGCTTATCATATTAGCAAGAAGCAGGAACTGTGTTTGGAGTGCAAGCATCATAAACCCATGACAGTTTACAATGTCAGACTATTACACCACTGCTACTGCTGTAGAATGCTATGATGTTGAAAAACAAGCATTCACTTGTACTTACAGATGAAAGAAATCATTCCCCAACTGGAAAACTATATATGCTAAATAAAACTAGTGTAAACCTGTAATATGCCCCAAAGCCATACGAAGAGGGAATTATTTTCTCCCAACAAGACATAAAACTAGCCAGGACACCCAGTCGATCTTCTTACCCTACCATTCTTATGCTAACTCAGGTATGTTAAATGCTAAGAGAGCTTCATTATTTAAAGCAAGAACTTGTGCACCATCACCTGCACTTTTCACAGCAAATGAAGCCTGGAAGATTGCCAAGAATGTAGATAATATCCAGCGATGTTTTGCCATGATTTAATTCAAGATCTAAGAAAACAAATAAAGAACTTGGTCTGTCATATCTCCACACACACAACCTCATGTTTAGGGAGACAACAAATGATGATGTCCTCACCTCTTGCTACTCGTATAACTGCACAACCTTCCCTTGCAAACAACAACATTCACTGATGTTAAATAACATGTCGGTGATCCCCCTTCCCTTACAAACAGCAACATTCACTGATGTTAAATAACATGTTAGGGATCCCCCTTCCCATGCAAACAACAACATTTACTAATGTTAAATAACATGTTGAGGATCCCCTTCCCTTACAAACAACAGCATTCACTAATGTTATAAAACATGTTAGGGATACCCCTTCGTGGGATCGGTCCTGGGTCCTCTCCTGTTTGGCATCTACTTCTCAGAAATCCAGGCCAACACGGAGGGACTCTGGCTGACCAAGTTCACAGACAACTGCAAGCTGGGAGCCATTATTAACTCTCCAAATGATGTAGACATCCTACAGAAAGGCCTCACTGAGACCAATGACTGGTATCAAAACTATGGCCTTAAGCTTAATGCCAAAAAATGTGTCATTATCCCCTTAGGGAAAAATTCAGTTCCCACTAATTACCACATTGATGGGAGCCCAGGGAACACTAAAGGTGTTATAAGAGATCTGGGGACACAGGCTGACAGCAACCTCTCCTTTGACCACCACATTACCACTGTTGTCAGAAAGTCCTTCTATGTGGCACATCTCATTACCATGGGTTTTGCAGCAGAGGAAATTTCTCCCACTACAATAACCATATTCACTGTTGCCATACCTCTCAACCTCTTGGATCAAGAAATCTGGACAAAGCCATAAATAATGGGAGGACACTTATATTTTCCTTGGTTATATGTGGGCAGTAACAGTTCATTCCAATGTATGTCTTACATGTGCAGACAGGGGCACAGGAAAATAATTTTCTTGGGTGGCGAAAGCCAGGGTACCTTTTTGGCTAGGCTTGTATAGGCCCTAGGGCTGATAGCCTAGTACCTACCTATGAACCTGTGAACCTATAAATGAAAAAATAAATGTCAGAACCAGTAGATGATGGAGCTTCTAATAATCACTCTGACTTCCTTAACTTGGCAGTGCCCTAGAACTGTTATATAGCAAAACAAGTGAATCCACACTTTGAGAAGATACACCTGGAAAATGATCATGGTGAATGAATGGTCTATTAGGGGAGGTGATTGGAGACACTGGAGGATAAAAGTCTGCAGAAAAATAACATGCTTTCTTATATTTAATGTAGTAGACAGAAAACACAGATTTTAATAATGGATAGCAGCCTTGCCTTGCCTGATCATGCCCCACCCTGTTGGATTAACTGCAGATCTTTCTTAACTAGCAGAATTGTGTGTTGTCTTTCCCCATGAATTATAAAGATTACCTTGTTTGTTCCATACCTTCTTGAATTCTATCAATGCTATAGCCTCTACATCCTCTTTAGAAAGACTGTACCAGTCAGCACCTCCATGAAATGTTTCTAGTTATTTTTCATGGCACCGGTTAGCTAGCCTTACCACTAGCCCATCCCTCTTCATTTGTTCCCCCATAAGGATGAGAAGTTTTCATGACAGGTCTGGTTTCATGAGGTAGGAAGGGAAGTTATGTCTGCTCACTCTAAAGCAGTTCATCCATGTTGTTTTTCTAACCATGGTGCTTTGAAGGTTCAACTGTGGGAATATCCATTACAAGTACAAAGAATATCTTGCATATTCAGTACCCCAGCCTTCTGATAACATTTAATAATGTTTGGCATGTCCCCAGTCTTGACCTGAGATGCAGGAGAATGGAGATGCTGCATGGGACCTCCAAATGTACCACTCCACCTGGATCATGTTAGCAGAAAGAGTATTTCAATCCTTATTGTCTTTCTGCATAGCTCTCTGTTACCGGAAATACTTTTTGAGCTCTGTTCACTAGTGTTTTATTTCAACATAGTCCTATCAACAAATATACTGCAAGCATTGTTCTTGTGTCTTACCTGAACCATCCAGCTCGAATTGTAGGATTGTGTAATATCTTGTTTTTTGTTAATGATGCCTCTTATTTGAATTATGACAGCCTTTGTTACTGTTTCATTATATAACTGACTTACCTTTAAATTATTTAACATGACTAGTTCCAAGCCCCAGTCAATCAGTGTTGTTGCCACTATTATCACTTCCATTGGTATATACTCCTTTTTGGGGGGTTTATTTCCAGATGCATTATTTTTGTTTTCATTCTGCGATGAATTTTAGCTGGCTTGACTTAGACCATTCTATCAGTCTTGACAAGTGTATTTTATCCTTTTTACATGGGTTTATTTATTAAATACTTGCATATAATTTTGTAAAATTTGCACAAAAGAGGCAAACCTTCTCCTCCATACCTCTTGAAGTATAATTCACAAAGATACTGAAATGGATCCACCCAAGATCAGAACCCTGAAGCACAACACTAGACAGCATCCTTTACATATAAGCAGACCCCAAATGTTATGCTCCTCCATGTGTTATAACCTGGGCAGTGTTTTACTCATTTGTCAACCCTAGGAACTTCTCCTAGCCTGTGTAATCTGTATGTTAGGCTACTGTGTGATGTTGTGTCATACACCTTGATAAAATCTAAGTGAGCCATATGTGCTTTCATCTTGAATATAATCATCTGGTTACCCAGCCAATGAACTCTATTAGCTTTGAAAAAAATGCACAGCTTTAATCCATGTACTTTTTCTGCGGCAATCTTTGTCAGGTTTGCTATACCTGTGATTATTCAAGCTTAGAAATTGTTTACAAATGTAAGATTTTCAAAACTGAGGGTCACTTTGACTACAAATTTGTGGGGGTGCTGTATGCTCGTGAATTCCACTAAATGTTTTACAGGGGAAACAGTAAGGCTCTGAGCTGGTAATGAGCTGATTCCTGGAGCCAAGGCTACATAATCTGACTCCTTCCACCTTCTTTTGCCTACTGTGCGACTCTGAGCAAGTCACTTAACCAGACAGCGGTCCCGGTTCACCTGTAAAAGGGAATCTTTTGTCCAATTGGCTTATCCAGTTAGCAAATGCTGCATCTGAAGTTGTTAGAAAGAATCAAATTCATAATTCTGTAGCTGGTCATTTCTCAGAGTGCAGGTTACTAAATATGAGGGTCTGAGATTCTTTGTGATATAACATGTACCTCCATTGTAAAACTTTAGTGTAATGTTAAGGGGATCCTTCAAAGGAAAGAAACATGGTTCATGTTAAAGTATGTTACAGTCTGCCAAAAAGGAATGAAATCCTTTCTTTGCAAATTCTGTTTGTCATCTCTAGGTTAACAATTGAAGAAAGCATTTTTGTAACTAAGTGCTTTGTTAAAGTGATGGGCATTATTTAGGTATATTTCCTTAGCCCTTTCTTTTATACAAGATCTTGGTTCAGGTCCTGCCATTGAAATGTATAGGAATTTAGCCAGCTCCATGTCCAGAGGAATTAAACCTTGACTACTGTATATAACATAATGCCACAAGCAAAGGAAAATATGAAGGTGTTACTGATCAATGCTAGGAGTCTACATAAGAAACTCCACTCCCTACAATCCCTTCTTACCCTGGGGGACATTGACACCTGTGTAGCAATAGAGACATGGTTTGAAATGGTGGAGAGCACTTCAGCTGTGTAGGGCTATATAATGCCATCTGCATGTTCAGACCAGCTAATGGGCCAGAGAGGAAAAAAGGTGGAGGTGTCTCAATCTTCATCCAGAAGAAACTCACATCAAGGGTGGTAAAGCAGCGTGATGCACTAGGGCTTCTTCAATATAACCATTAGAAAGGTCCCGCACCATATATTAGCTAGCTACAGATCTCCCTCTATGACCCAAGAAAGCCACAACGCCTATCTACAGGAACTACAATCATGCAGTATTAAACCCAATACCATTTTCATAGGTGATCTAAATTATCCAACTATAGGCTGGGGAAACTACACTACCACTAGTGCAGAAGCACAGAGATTCCTGGACTTTGTCAATAAAAATGCCCTAGAACAATTAGTCAGTGTGCCCACTAGAAGAAATAACATCTTGGATCTTGTTCTTATTAATATGAGAGCATCTTGCACTGTCTCTTCTGTATCTTCATCACTTGTTAGGTCTGACCATAAAGCAGTCTCCTTTGAAATAAAATTGAAATCAGAGATCCCCTCCACCCAAGCTACCTTTAGAAATTTCTTTAAGACAAACTACCTGCTCCTAGATGATACACTAGCAAGCATCAAATCCCCATTAAACTCAGTTAACTCCATTGAAAACATGGAAACGTACACCACCATACTATACCAACATGTAAACATAGTTCCTCCCCTTCTTCTGTCCCCATCTGTCCCTCAAGATCTGCCTGAAACTGGCCTGAAATCAATCAGGATCTAGGGAACCTACAGACAAAGCACCCCTCTCAGTTTGGATTCATGAAATGCAGGCCATGCTTACTTATTTTTCTGGACTTTTTTGAAAAGATAACCAAAGCAACGGATGAAGGCAAAATGGTACACACTGCATACCTCAACCTGGCCTAAGCTTTTGGCACAATTCTCCATTCAGGCATAGTAGAAAAGCAAAGTACACTGGGAACAAACCCCTCTGTCACCCACTGGATTGCCAACTGGTTCACAGGTATAATACAGGAAATCAAAGTAGCAGAAGTTACCTCCACAAAGAGGCCAGTCACCAGTGGAATCCCCCAGGGTTCTGTGTTGGGACCTCTATTCTTAAGTAAAAGCCAGTATCAAAGGGCTCTGGCTGACTAATTGCAAATGACTGCAAACTAGGAGCAGTCATGAATCCCCAAATAAGGTTTACTGTCATATTACAGAAGTGTACTTGGTCAAATCCATTTTGCGCAAAGTCTGAAACTTAAATGGTGAAAATGTTGAACTCCAATATTTCCTACGTACAAATCTCATCCCTATCTTCACCCATGTTAACTCTTATTCCTAGGTCAAATTTGGTATGTATTTCAGCTATATTGAAATTCAGCAATGTGACTTTTTGCAGACATGAAATGATGATACAATAATTTGACCAAGTACACTTCAGTACAGTGATAGTAAACCCCAAATAACGTAGTCATCCTGCAGGAAGGTTTGTCTCAAATAAATAACTGGTGCCAAAATCATGATCTGAAACTAAATGCCAAAAAATGCATTATTGTATCTTTTGGGAAGTCAACTACCCCAGGGAGCTGCCATACTGACAATATGCACCTAAGAGATGACCCAGTTGTTTAAGATTTGGGAACTTATGTGGACAGTGACCTGACATTTGACCAACATGTGTTCATTGTTATAAGAAAGTCCTCCTATATTGCATAGCTTATAAATAGAGGGACTGTGTCTAGATCTAGGGATGTTATTGTTCCCCTTCACTAGGTCCTCATTATGCCAATATAATGCCCTGTTTATCACGTATCTGCCCAGACATGTGCAACAACTGGAATGCCCACAGAGATATCTTACTAAAAGGATACACATCCTAAACAACATGTCCTACGTGGACTGGCTCAAAGCCCTGTCTCTATACTCAGTACCCTAAAGACTGCTAAGAGGTGACCTGAGTCTGGCATAAAAGACATCCTCAGACCCAGTACTAATGGATCTACTGCCTATCAGCAAGTCAAATGGTATTAAAATGCACAGTATAGGAGCATAAACCTCTTCTGCAAGTTCAACAGAATGGTTTGGAGGGGCAGGAATATCTCCCGGGGGATTCTGCTGCTCTGGAACAGACTCCTTATTCACATAAAACTAAGTTCATCCCTGTCCATATTCAAGCATAACTTAGATCTATGGATTGGAAACAGAAATTTGCCCCAGAACTGCCTCCTATACAACTAATGGACAGAGGCAGCTCTTAAATGCTTTATCCCATGCATGGGTGCCCTTAAAATATCTGTGATATGATCCCAGTTATTGTTATTAGAGTCAATGTATAATTATCAGTCATGGGATGGGTAAGGCGAATCTCTATCAAAATGGGATAGGTTAATTCAAGCAGAAAAAGGAAAACTGGCTAAGCTTAAAATGGCCTACAAATGGTAGCCAGCCTAGCCAAGTATTTACCAATGAACCTATAAACATATGTAACAGAAGCTACCCAAGTTTAACTGATAGCTCAGGTGACTACAGGAGCCAGAAAGAGAGGCTGGTAATGAGCAGCTGCTATCTGTTCACTCATCAAGGGGGCGGGGTGGCTGTAACTTGACACTTGGGTGACACCTTGTGGGAGCACTACCTGTTCCACCCAAGGAATATGAGCCTGTGAACATGCACTGCCTACATGAAAGCACATAAGCCATGAGAACATACATGTTGTGACAGAGATCGCCGGGCAGATCATTGGTATGCAACAGAGAAAGCCTTAGTTTTTCAATCGTATTGCCAGGGCAACTAGCCTGCATAGGTAATCCACTTAGTGAGGTTGTAATGTGGTCTCTCCAGCCGCTGGCATGCTCTAGCCAGGTAGATTTAATTGGTGCATTGTACTGATTCCAATTGCTGATGAGGAAGAGTAGAGGGGCACCACTAAGAGTAGAGATCTTGATGCTAACCCTTCATGATCAGATGGGTCACATAGAAGGATTTTCTAACCACCTTGGCAACATTGTTATCAAAGGAAAGCTGATCTTCTACTTGTGTCCTAGATCCCTTTATCACTACTTATTTGTGGGGTTACCTCCTATGTGGTAGTGATTTGGTACTCTGTTTTTTAGTTCAGGGATTTTCACGCATTCCAAAGCATTTAGCTTGATTTTTTGGCTTCTGACACCATGGCATCAGTCTCAAGGCCCTCTGGCAGATATCCATGTCACAGCCGGAGACTCTATTATAGTCAGCTGAGACTGTAGTCAGGAACTCACCTTGGCCGTTTCAAGCAGCCCTTCAGCCACAGCCCCTGTATTTCTGAGAAGTATATGGAGACATGGGGGCCTCCCAGGATGAGCCCCTCCTGAGGCTTACCGGCCATTACTGGTCTGGATTTGGACATAGATCCCGCATCTACTATGCTACTATGGGGGAGCTATGAGTTTATCACACAATTCAATGGGGAATATGTGGGGGGAATTTAGTCAAAGTTTTAGTAGCCAAGTGTACCTCCTGATATGCCTTCATAGCCTGAGTAACTGTCTCAAAGAAGTCCACACTCACCCCAAATCTCATGATCTGCCCCTGATGAATCCGAACTGTGTGGGTCAAGTGTTTGAGGTTCCCTAATCCCCATTATGAGTTCCATAATGATTCAGCTTCCATTGCCTTACAGATCAGGACTGTCAGGCTTATTGGCTCTGTAGTTCCCAGGGTCGGTTGTGGGCCCACCCTTGTGCAGTGGAACCACCGCGCTTGTGCTGCCCATCTCTATGGGCACATATCCTGTGTCACAGCTGAGACTGAACAGGGTATTCAGATGCGGGGTTAATTCATTTTGAGCTCGTAATATGGGGTGCCAGGGACACCATCTGGTCCCATGGAGGCAGTGTTTTAGCTTAGCTTTAGAGCCTTATTAACCAACGATTAGTATAATTGGAGCACAATCCCTGAATGGTAATAGGCCCTGTAGGTGGTGGTGGGACCAATTTACAGACAACCTGCTGTGCCCAAGTGTTTGGCAATGTCAGTGCCAGTGTGTATTTTGTTCCATTTGTACTAGCTCAGAATAGACCTGACCGCTGCCATTTAGGTTTTACTTGTTCATAGAAGGTCTTATGGGGCTCCTTGGCATCCTTGGCAACTTTTTAATTGGCTTGGCTTTAGTTTTCGACTTGATGAGGCCCTGCATTCTACTAAAGCTGATCAGGGAAGATTTTTCTTTTCTTGAGATTTGGCCTTTCTCCTTTTCCTTTATTGTATATTTCTAAGTATGGCCGGTGGTTTTGTTTCAGACTGGTTTCTTCCTTGCTTCTTTGAGGAGTCTTGAGGGACAGCATGGTCCATGCAATCCATGCAACTCTGCTAGCGTATTGTAGGATTCTTGGTGTAGGATTCCGTGATCCTGATATGTGGATCCTTATGCACTTTCCACTTGGAGCTTCCACTTGACACAAGTATTTTAAGTTTGGTTTTTGTTGTGGTTTCTTTGGTTTCTGGAGGTGAGGAGGGTGAGGGGTGAGGATGTCTAGGGTTATCAGTTTTGGTCTGTTCTGACCAGAGAGGAGGATAAGGTACAATGTACAATGGATGCCCATATTTGTGATGACTAAATCCAATATGTTGTCCTCTAGTGGAGAACATACCAGTTGTTCAATGTTACTAAATTTTATATAAATTTATGAACCGCATGGGCATAGGAGTTAGAACTGGCAGTTCACCCAGTCTATACCAGGGTGTTGAAATCACCCCAAATTATGGTGTTAGACCTTTATATATTCCCCAATGCAAAAAGCTGGAGTGAGTGAGTTGGGACATTGCATGGTGGGTGGGTGATGTAACAGGCTGACTGACTCTGAATGGTTTCGGTGCTGCCTGATACAGCATGGATGATCTCTGGGGCTACTGCTGCTGTGCCACTAATGTGGCAGTATGCACCCTATGACTGGCAACACAGAAGCAGAGCTCAGTCAGCCATAAAAAGAGAGAGGAGATAAACCAATAGGGGATGGTAGGGTACCTCAATGGGTCAGTAAACTGGCCCATTCTTGTCATAGTGGGAATGAGTGGGCTAAAAGGCATCTTGGGCAGAAATAGATTGCTGGGCTCTCTCCTAGCCACAATGCCTGGATGTAACCTCCAATTTAACAAAGAGGACAACTGGGTGAAGGTAGTAGAACCATCAGATTGGTCTATTGGGGAACAGAAAGATAAAATAAATGGGTTGATAGTCATTCACTTTATCATCTTAAAAAGAAACTACAATATGCAGCTTATTGTTTTAACAAAGATTAAGCTAATTGAACTTAGTGTACATGACAGTATATTCTTGACAAAAGTATTAACAAGAATGTTTTAAATAGAGATGCTCTAACATAATATTTCATATACAAAAACAAGTATACACTGTCATAATAGGATATGGGCTTATTGTAGAGAACTAAGAAGAAAGGCAAGCTTGTTAAAATAAATGCATATTTAACAGCTAACAGCCATGCATGTGCATTGCTTTTTAAATACCTCTTGATTTTCACTTTTTTAAATGTTCTAGATGTTTTAAATTCCTGGTTTTCCTATAAATAAATATTGGTTCTAAACAAACTATTTTATACATTTTGTGATTTCCTAAGATCACCTTCCAATTGTCATGTATAATATTTTTCATGTGAATACCTTCTGTAGTCATGGGGATGGGGAATGTAAAGGTTTTTTCTTCCCTATCTTGTTCCCTTTCATTTTTTGGAAAGGAACCAGAAAGCAAAATCGATGCAAACTTATTACTTCTTGAAGACACTACCCCATCAAAAATGAACCTTCCCCGGGATTCACAATGCTTTATTTTCCATGCAGGAACAGTGTAACTGCTCCTGCACAGAAAATGGGTGCTTTGCGATCCACGTACGTGTTGTTTTCACTTGCATGAGCAGCCCTACACTGTTCCTGCACAGAAAGCCATGCGGGATGCTAATGAGCTCATTTTCCTGGTGAAAACCAAGCAAATGAGCCTGATTAGCGATAAAGCAAAGCGGCATGTTCCGTGCTGGAACAGTGTAGCTTGCAGAAATGTATTCGGTTACTAACCAAATACATTTCTGCAATCTACGCGATAGAGCCATGTCAGCATTCCAGAAAGCATGTATTAATTAGGTTTTGCATGCCAATGGCCAAATATATGGCCATTGGCATGCAAAACCACTCAAAATGAATACAATAATAAAATTATTTTATGTTGGCCAAACTCGGCCATTGAGGGCAGGGGGCGTGGTATGCTAGTGGGAGGGGAGTACATGTAGAAATGGGGGGACTGCATTAGAACTACTTTCTGCATTTTTCCTAGTCAATGGCATGCAGAAAGTAAACATAGGCAGGGAACAGTGGTTGCTAATGGGGAAGGCTCTGGAATAGTGCAGTTATTAGGGCTTAAGGCAGTGGGGCAGTGGGGTATGCTAATGAGGACTTATACTGAATCACAAGTTGGCCAAGAAAATTTCTAAGTGTCAGACTGCACCTAACCGTGTAAATGCTGTAACACCATCATGTAGGTAGGAGGAGCAAGGAACATGAAAAGGGTGTGTGTCATGCTTGCTGGAAGCACATTGGAGCCCTATTGGCTGGTGTCTGCTTAGATAAGCACAGCTAGGAGAGGGGTTGAACTGAAGGGAGTGTGCACGTGCAGAGGAGGGACATATCTTGCTGTTTACACTAACAACAGGATGGAAGAGGAAGGGTAGAAGGAAAAGGTAAAGGAAGTATCAGAACAAGGGAAATGGTGTACAAACCAACAATATGGGAGTCTGCAACCCACAACTGGCCAATGAAAGCACTCAAATAATACAGCTGACAGGTGGCTGCAGAGCTGAAGATGGGAGGACATGCAAAATAGAATCAAAGGGCAACAGCACAAAATAAAGGTGAACTGATGTAGAAATCACTACTATGGGAGTCTTGCAACCCAGACTGGGCCCTGCAAATATAATACAGCTGGCATGTAGCTGCAGAGCTGTAAATATGAGGAGATGCAAGTAAAAATTAATTACAAAAAGGGCAACAGCAGAATAAAGGCAATCATCCACAAATCCCAAATAATGTTTCTAACACTCACAGTGGCTAAATCCAAGCCATGAGCATGTAAGCTGGCATCTGGAATGAATCAGAAACAGCCAAGCTGACAGGCAGCAGTAGCATCACACCACTATAAAGTATGGAAACACCCCTCAGTCTGTGTTTCCCCACAAACTCTGGGCAGTACCATAGTAAACACCTATGAAGGTATGAACAATGTGAATCCTGTGTAGTAATCAATAACGGTGAACAGGGCATTAATTTACAAATCAGCCTGTGGAAATTTAACATTTCTGGTTGAGCAGTTTTATTTGTCTATTTATTGGTTCAACATGGCAATTGCTTCAGATGCATTCACAGTCTCTACCTATTGTACACCTTGCATTGTTCTACCATGTTAACACACTTTCCTCTGTTGCCTCATCTTTTTTTTCTTTCCTTTCTCTCTCTTTCTCTCATTGTTTATGGGATAAACAATTATCTTACTAGTTTAGTTTATTTACTTGATCATGACTCAAAACATTAATTCTTTTCCCTCTAGGAAATGAAAGCATTTCTTTCAGTGATCTGCCTTTTATTTTGAGTTTTTCAGAACAGCCTTTACACTGGATTTCTCTTTTAGAAATAAATATATATACTTTTCTTTGGCTTTATGCAATTCTTGCTTTGGCCTTAACTTGTTGAATACATTGTCTGTTAATATATACATCAATGATCATCTACGTTTCACCATCTTTATTTCTTTGATAATCTCACTGTTATTTCTATGTTCTTTGTTTTATCTTTCATATTAATATTGTATGAGTTTTTCTTTGTCTCTTCATTTTCAAAATCCCCTTCACTGTTTTGTGATTTTTTTTACCTTCCATGTGCTCTGCTACTTTATCTTCCTGCCTCTAAAATTAACTTCCTTGTATTGCTTCTCAGCATTTATACTTCTGCATAATCTTTTAAAATAATTATTTTTCTTGTATTTTCTGCACATTCTTCCTAAAGATGTGTTCTGCCTCCGAAGAGGATGCTCCTCAATGCAATATCCACAGTGTATTTTGTAAGTCTATCTCCTTACTAAGTCACTATGGAATTTACACACACCTCTTTTCTAACTGCTTCTATTATCTCACATTGTTTTTCTTCATTAACTCTCACCTTGCTTCCATTTTAGTAACTTCTTTATCTTTATGTCACTCAGTCTGCTTTGCCTGAACTTCTTGAATGTAAAGAGATCTACAAAAGTTTAGCAGGTTGTCTATGGTATTCACTCTTGCCTCAATGTTCACCAAAACCAGGAACACATTGAAACACTGTGGATTGGAGTTCAGAGACAGTCTAGTGAAGCTGATGCATTGTTGAATAAAAACACTTAATACTGAAAACAGTGACTGGAGAATGGAACTCCACTGCACAACATTCTCCTTGGTAATTTCTGGCTCAGCCAGGGCTTCCTTCTATATCCTGCCATTTTTATATGCCAGTATTAACTGGGTTTTGTTTTCACTGTTAATATCTATGAACTCACAATTCCTGGCTATTGTCTTTAGTCTAGTATAATATATTTGTGTGGCCATCTTTATTTCTGAACTTACATATTTCATATTCTGTATTCTTCATTGGCTTAAAGTGAATATTTAGTTTATTTAACACACACCTGCTGTTCTACAATATATAACATAGTTAATCTAGCAATTGTACTTATGCTTAATGCATCTGCATAACACTGAAGTCTGGCTATCTTCGTATTTCAGTGTGTGTCTGCATTTATTTTGTGTGTTACACTCTATTTACAACTTTGGCAGACTAGAGATCTCCATCAACATCTTTTTCATTTTCTGTGTGCTTAAACCTGAAATATTTTGTATTTCTGTTATTGTAAATCTTTCTTTCTATGTACCCCGTCTTTGCGACAATAATGAATTTTTGTAAAAACAATTGTTAACTCGGAGTTTTGTTTTCTTGCCTGCAGTTTTCTGTTGCAGATCATCATGTTTTCCGGAAGTAATAAGCGTGGTTATGAAGATTTGAAATAATAAATCAAAGTGCACTCAAGACTCTGTACTTCTTCCTAATGAATTAAATAATCTACCTTGACACTATTTCCATGCTGTCTTGCCTGTGGACTCAGAGGTGACACAACTTACTGCAGTTCCATTGGCATGTAAACAAAAGCTACATTGCGGGATAAATTCATCAGTATAGAGGCATTTTAAGAATGAGCAACTTTACAGTATTCACAAATGTAGCTATCTGCAAAACAGTCCTGAATAAACTGACAAACCAGCCATTTTTTAGAATTTTTGAATTACAAATTTAGAATGACAGAGAAAATGCAACACCAGTTATGTGCCAGTGGGGTACTGCCTTTTAATTCAGTCCATTCATTATCACTAACTTCCTGTATCTTCTTCTTGATTAATCCTCAGTAAATGACTGCTCAATGCTCACATTCTTGACCAATCACAAACCACCAATGCATTTCTATTGTAGAGAATGGATACCTAGAGAAAGAGTGGGTTTATCCTTATTCTGCAACCACAAATGGGTACTTAGTCAATAAAGCTCATCTTGCAAATGTCCTGGTTGCTAGTCAGTGCTACTCTGGATAACTTTCTAAACAATATGTTTTACTTTAAACATAAAACTATGCCTGATCTTTGGGGAGAAACTGAAAGGTCACTAGGGAGATTATTTAATTCAGTACAAATTCCTCTGATTCATAGTCAAGCATAAAAAGTCACTATTTTATATTCTATAGCTTACTGAATATTATCTTTAACATACTACTAGAAAACCTAAAATGTATAAATAAAACATTAGTAGTTTAAACTAAAATAATTTTGTGTTGCACATTTTCAGTGGCTACCACTGCATTAATCCACAAAAGAAACTATCACAACAATAAGAAAAATGAAACTCTTCAATATTTCTTTCTTTTTGCTGCTTAAGAAAATATTTATTTGTTGTGTTCATTTTGTTTATTTAGCACTATGAGCACCATACAACCAACATTATAAATGGCATATGCAAACTACTTAAAGACTACATGTATGGAAATCTATCAGTCTTAAATTAAATATACATTTAAAATCATTTGCAGCATTTCAAATCATTCTGCATATCAATGAGTACTGAGCTACCATTTGACCTTGATATACCTTTATCCATGTTTAAAATGCATTTTGTTTAAGGGAAGCTATAAACAAAACATTTCTGTCTATAATAGAATTATACTGAAGGTTCACTGCACCTGTAGCAAGCGAACAGTAAATGATGCAGCTTTCACTTTTTGTCTACCTCCAGCCATTTGCTCCAGGAAATATATAACAAGGATATTATCTCAGTAAATGAAAATCCTTACAGAAATTTAAAAATCTTACAGTACATAATCTTTCTGTTTTATATGCAGGAAGCCCATGAGTTAAATTGATAATAAATACATAGATGTGTATAATACATACATAGATGTGCATAATACATACATAGATGTATGTATATATATATATGGGTCTACTACTTTACAACGAACTGTCACTTAACTGAAAACGAAAAGTAAAACCCCACTTCAGCGAAAGTGCACTTTCGCTGAATTCTAGGTGCCCGATTGCCTCACAAATAAAAAAAATAAAAACATGCTTTTGCAGGGGGGCAACCCCCATGCATTCCCCCCCATGTGGGGGTATGTGTCCCCCACACCCCCCTACTTAAATATACCAACTCCGAGATCGCACTACAGTGAGGAAAAGGGAATATTCCCATTCCGCGCTGTATTGTGATCTCCGTAGTCAGTTTTCGAAGTTTCAGTACTTCCAAGTGGGTTCATACAAGTGAAGTTTGAAGTACTGAAACTTCGACCAAAAACAGTAGACCCATATATATATATATATATATATATATATATATATATATATATATATATATATATATATATATACACACACACACAAATATGTCAGGCATGGACAATAATGGCATTATAGCCTGCCAATACAGCAAAACAGTTACCATCATAGTAATTGTCCAAGCTGCTCTTAAAATATCTAAACTAATGCTTGCTTTAATATAATTTAATAGTTTATGCCAGGTTATACTGGCTTATAAAATAAAACTCTAAAGGACTTACTAGTAAGTGAAGACTATAATGCAACATACTTTTTAAAGACACCAAATTGCAGTGATCTCCTACACGCACCCCCCCATATACATTTCCATACATGCACTCAGGGCTGGACTTACCCATGAATGAATTGGGTAACTGCCTACAACACTGTGCTTATAGAGGTGCTCTTTCCCTATTTGTTTATTTATTTGTTAAAGCAATGTTTCTTTGCTCTAAAAATTATAGAAATAAAGCATAAAACTCTCAACTGTTCCTCATTTCATGAGAAGCTTTCAGATTTCAGTCCTCAAAATTAGTGTCAGTTTTTTCTGTTCTTTAACTGAACATGGCTCAGATTTCTGCTTTTCATTGGTTGACTTTTAGAGCAGTCAGAAACTGACTTCTGGAGCTTGTTATAGTCAAAATGACCAATGGTAGACACTACTAGATATTTCACTCCCCTGCTGTGTGTTCAAAAAAAACAAAAGGTGGTATCCACAGGGTCCTTGCAGTTTAATGGGGATGCTCGTGTTTTTCCTTCCAGGAAGAACAAGTAGAGGTATATTGAAGGTTACATTGGTTTTAAATTATAGACCAGGCTTGGAATTCATCCTAAAGTAAAATTTGCTTTTAGATGGAAGGCATATTTTCACTAGTGAGACATCTGCCAGCCTCATTAAGAATCATGGCCATCCAGGTAAGGGCCTTCATGCTTTTACTCACTTTGGAATACTTGAATGCAATTGTTGAGGAGGCAGCAACAGAGAATAGAAACATAAGCTGCATTTTATGAAACTGCTTTGTTGATGAACGTAGGGTGAAAGCTATAGTCAGTCCCACATATCACCTATTGCGGAGGTGGGTCTGTTTTAGAATGGACTTTTAAAAGCTTTACTATTTGTGTAGGCAGTTGGGATGCAGGGAATGATGTGGTGAGGTAACTGTTTTTGAAATAATGCTGGCAGACGCTAACCAGATATTTTGGGCAATATATCTGGCTTTGTGATTTGTGCTCACAGCTTAGATGACAGGAATGGTGCAATAAGTGTCATTAACTCATTAAACTGAGTGCTCCTCCAGGCATTTCGGCAGTTACCTCCTACTGTGCTTCTAGACGTCAGTTATTGCTTGTTCATATTTGCATTAATCATTTCAAAATCATGCTACATTCAAGGTATCAGAATATTTTATCTTGAAGCATACATGATGGCAAACACAATTTTATCGATACTTGACCTCTGTCATTGAGTATTATTTAGATCTGTAAGGAGATAAGTTTAATTTTTAAAGGCTCAAGCCACACCCACGTGGAGTTAAAGGTACACACTCAAAACAGCTGTACTGGAGGGAATGATTTAATTATACTAGCTAGGGCTGGAATACTTTGATGTGTGGCAATGTATTTGTGTAAACTGTGTAGGTGAAATAATATTGCATGGCTATCAAACATCAGGACTTTAAGGTGGGGGGACTGGGATTGGCTGGATGAAGGTAACTTGCCTTCTTGTCTTTGTCCTGTTTAAACAGTCCCTATCTGGCTTTGAAGGACTAGTGCGTTTTGTGATGAGTAAGACAGACTCCTGATATGCACAGACAGGATAGGTATAATTTTTGTGGATGTCTTCTGTGGAAGAAAATGACTAGCTGTCTGCTGTTGTTTGCTGATTATTTTGGCTCTGCAGGACTAATGTGATTATGTGAGGCAAAGTACAATACTTTAATGTGTGGCAACTGTTTGTTTGGAACAAAGGTGAAATACATACATTACATGGTCATCCTATTTTATCACAAACAGATATTTGAATTGGACATAGAAGTGGCTATAACTACTTGTTGAGGGTTGTCTGCATGAAAGTAACTGACCTGGCTGCACCACAGAATGCACAGACCTTCAATATTTCTGGGCGCTAGTGTCGTCTACACACCAAGGTTGTATGAGTGGCATGGGCTTAGTAATTGCATCTGCCCTGAACCCCACCTATTGTAAAACCATCCCTGCTCATAGTGTACTTGTGTGTGGTGGGAGGGGGCTTGTGATATTGTCATTATTTCTTTGGCATTTCTCCTAAACCTTAGAGGTCACTATATCTTGTTTTGGGCTGGGGACAATGTAGTCATTATTTTTTTTAACTTTCATAGAAGTGGATACTATGCTGCTTATATATGTCTGACAGCAAATATGTTAAACTCTATTTTTTTCAGGTTTGTCCCAGTCTGCCATCAGAAGAGTACACATAAGGTGGCTGTCTTTTGGGAAGAGGTGGGTGAAGCGGCATGCTGTACGTAAATATGACAGCAGCAGCCAGAAATATGACTGTAGACATTTGTGCCTTAGTTTTAATCCCAATTTAACAACAGAGGTGAATACACAGAATATAAATAAGTATTTTGAGGTAGGGGTAGGGGTAAAAGGATCTATTTCAAAGCATCAAATTCACTATTCATCGACACCACAACATAGAACAAGTCAGTCACCAAACATTTATATTGTCAAATGTAAACTCATCAAAAAACAGTTGCCTAGCTACTAAGATAGTGATATGTACCGTGGAATAACGCCAGTTACTAATATTATACAAAGAAAGCATGTAAATCTTAAACTGTACTAATAGTTTATATACATCTGTGAATGTTTCATTTAAATGTAATAAATAAAATTGATTGTAGAATGTAAGTTTGTATGTCAGGAGTAAATAAAAAGGATTCCTGTCAAATAATCAAATGGACAAATTGTTGATCATCATATGGTCAAACCATATCATCGACAATTCAGTCCGTTGAATCATTCTGATCGAGATCACATTACAGTAGGGATCAGGAAATTTGCCCTTTTCACCACTGTAGTGCAGTCTCGAAGTTGGTATATATAATTAGCAGGGGTGTGAGGGGTGGAGGGGGCTTTCTCCACTGCCAAAGCAGTTTTTGTGGTGTATGCGGTTGTTAGCATTTGCTTCTTGAAATGTTTGAGAAGAGTTGTTTAACTAAGACAACAAAGTACATTTTGAGATATTTCATACTGGCATCTGTTAAGTCCACGGGGTACGATTTCCCAAAGTGTGAACCACAAAGATGCCTTTATCATTTCAGTCAGACTATTTGAAAGAAAGTCAAGTGCTTAGTTTAGTTCCACTGTTTGATGGTATTTCAAATGGAAGCTAAATAAATGGTGCATTTAGCTTTCCTGTTACATTACAATTTCCCCATGCAATTTCTACTTTGCTTGCTTTGTGTCCTGGGTAACACAGGGATTATTAAACTCAATGGGAACTAGTGTTTTTCTGTAAAGTGTCAAAACTATGGCACTAGGCCTTTTAAGTCTTACTAGCTGCCTCCAGAGTAAATATACTGTTTTATTTTGGTATGTGTCTGGTCTGGTTATGGACGGCTTGCCCAGAACTCAGAATTACATGGAGGCATGGCAATGACATGTGAGATGCATATTACATTAGTGATCTGTAGATCGAAATGCAATTCACTTTATGGTCAGGGTCCTGAGAAACTAAAGCCATCATTCATGTTCTCCACTGTAGTTGCATGATTGCTCAACTCAAAAGAATTAATAAACCAGATAGGTTCATAAAAGAGGATGCCCAAGTTTTTAAAACCAGGTTAAAACTGAAGTGAACTTGGAAGCTGTAATAAAGTTAAAATAAAGAATTTTAGGCAGCACTCATCCTGCACCCTCCATTCACCTCATTTTCATCTGGGAGTCTTTCCAGCAAGTAATAGAATTTAGCAATGCGAGTAATAAAAAAAAAATTCCCTGAAAATCACTTATTTTAAGTTCTACAGTGATTACTCCAAAAATGATGTGCTCTGGTTGCTTTGTAGATGATAACTTGCATAAATTTGTATCTTTTGCACAAAACTCAAAATGCTACATTTAAGAAGCGCATGAGCCATTGAAAGTGTTTCATTATTGTTCTCTAGTATGGTGATAAGATGCATAGCAGCTTAACCAGTGTTTTGTAAACTCAGTAACAAAAAAAGAGTGGATTATAATATTTATATGTGGTACAGCAGACCTTTTGTGGTTCATGTGGATGTTGTCTTTGTGCTGAGTTTGTTTTGATGGACTGAATTGTCAATTACTGTATATGGGTTCAACCTTATGACGTTCGACAATTTTTGTGTTCAATTATTTGATAGGTATCCAAATAAAAAGCATTATATTACATATCTGTATGTGCTGAGTAAAACTATAAATTACAGCTATCGCTGTCCTTCTGACAGTTTACACTAGTTTTGTACATTGTTTTCTGCACCATTTAATGTATTGCATTTTAGTGTACTGTGTGCTGGAATGTTTAACATATCACAGTTAAGGTGATATTTTACTTTGGCTTAGTTTTTATTTTGTTTATTTTTATTTATTTATTATTTGTTAACCACGAAAGTCCGACTTGGAACAAAGCCAATTTTCAGCAGAGGCCTGGGGAGAACTGCTCCAAATGCATGTCTTTGTAACTTTGGCTTAGTGAATTACTTATATGATTTGTATATAAATACTTTAGTGGTAGAGTTGATGGGGCAGTATTCTATAAGTTACTGTTTCAGTTTATTTTGTATGTATATTCAGTTTGGGAGACTCTTATGTTTAATTTAGCATCTCACTGGGTTACCATGATGTCTGTGATATTGTTGGGTCTATATCAGAACATCAAAGTATTAAAACTTTGAAGTTCTGATATCGAACACTATTCAGTGAACACAAAGAATAGCGAAGCTGCAGAACAGCAAATTCTTTCTTCGGGAAAGAATTCATTTCACCGTTTCTGTGGCTTCGCTATTCTTAGCGGTGTGGTGGAAAGTTATGGGTTGGGTTCAGGTAAGTGTGCAATTGTTTGCACATTAGTGTTAGGGGCGGGTTAAGTGAATTTTGGTTAGGGTGTGGGTTAGGTGTGTGTGCGATAGTGACAAACTTTAGGGTCAGGGGCGGTTTAAGTGAGATAGGGTTAGGGAGCGGGTTAGGTGAGTGCGTGATACTGACGGACCTTAGGGTTAGGGTTTGGGTTAAGGTAAGTGGGTAGATAGTAGTGTATGTTTAGTTTAGTGTAGCGTTAGATGTAGGAATTTAAGTGTATATGTGTGGTTGCTGTTTGTTTGATGTGCTTGTGTTGTGTGTATGTGTTTCGGAGCAGCAAATTTTTTCCATGGGAAAAAATTCGCTGTTCTGAATGTTCAATATTTTCATGTTTAGATGTATTGGGGCTGATGAAATCGTGTTCGCTATTTTCGTCTTTCGATAACTTGATATAAATGCGATATTAGCTAACTATGGCAATTTGATGAAGTGGGAATCTGGGAACTTAACATTCAATGGATAAACTGTTTGATGTGATGTCGATGAATAGTAGTTCGATGAATAGTGTGTTCAATGCTTTGAAATAGATCTGGATCAGGTGTTATACCTAGATATATGTATCCTCACAAGCATGTGTCTTCTCAGTTTATTGAGAAATAAAAAAGTAAGATTGAATGCCTTTTCTGTATTTATGATTTTTGTGCTGGCCATCACTGGATCAAAAGGTTGGAATAACATTCTAAAATGCCCCATTGGAGCATCTATAACCTCATGGCTTCTGGGCACTTAGAAGCTCCCAGACCCCCAGATTAATTTAGTTATGGCAGGGCAGTTTTTGTCAGTTAGGTTATTTTTAAACAGATTTTGGAAAAAACAAAGTTGAAGAGTAAAACTAAATTCCCTTTTTTAATAGTGGTTTTCATTCAGGACATCATTGGATGAAAATGTTTTTTTTTTTTAATCTCTAAATCACATCTCAGAGCATCTAGAAACATCATAGCTTCTGGCTTAACACTATTATTTCCAGTGCAATTACTATAATTTATTCTTGGCCATTTAGGATGTGCAGAAAGGCTGCAGGAAAAAACAAAAAGTTGAAAGATAGAATTTCTTTCTTGGTCATAGTTTTTGTTTAGGCCATCACTGGATGAAAAGACTGTTACAAAAACCCTCTGAAATGTACTCATGTGGGGGCCTTGTGGCCCCCAGAGCCTGACCTTAATGCTGTTGCTTCCTCCACGGTTATGGGCAGGGAGCACTATGGAACTACTTTACCTAAGGCTGCCCCTTCGAGAACATATTAGATGTATCCCTTTACAGCAGACATTATCACTGGGCATCAATACAGCACATTTGCACATCCAGTTCTAGCATGAAGGTTGAAGGTTGTAGTCCCATGGTACAGAGAATGAGATGAGATCAGACCTCAGCAACCCTGTCATGTGATTATAGCATAAGGGAATATCATACTGATGAGGTGTGGCATTCTTCAGAAGAGAGATTAGATCCAGATCCCCTTTATTTATCTGGGTACTGTGCTGTCTTGTTACATTGAATGTAGAAGTAATGGAACTGAAGGAAAATTTTCTTAAAAGAAAATGGAATGATTTATTATAAAGCTTTACAAACCAGAAGCAAAAAATGTACAATGTACAGCTCAACAACAGAAGTGTCAACACTTATATAAAAATAAACAAAGAAAGAAGGGTATAGTGACTACAAAAATGACACTGGTATAAGTAAATAAACAAAAACCAACAAATGAACAGTACTGAAGGATATGCAGCAAGACTCGTCAAACCAGTGATATTAAGCTAAATTGTTTTCATACTTCCAGTTTCACAGCCCTTCTCCTCCGGCACTCTTTCTTTATCTAGTCTTTTACCGCCATTTCTAAATCATCTTCTGACCTCAAAATCTAATGATGTACTCAAAGGTACCTTTTTTTTTTCAAAAGCATATATTTAATAACTGCTAGAATCAGTCATATAGTGCCTTCTTCACACTCTCCCACTCATCACAGATTGTGTGGTTTCACAGTGAGGAGGGCCAAAATCAATCACACCTAACCTTCCCAGTCATCTTCCATGAAGGTCTTTTCAGCCTCACAGTAAACTGATAATTTTTTCAGTCACTTGACAAACACCTCATATACAGCTGCAATGTCTCAACTGTTTATATCATTTCAAGCACTGACTGACAAAATCTCATGAACTACAGCTCAACAAGTCTAAAAAGACTGATCAAAATGGCTACCAAATCTCTCAACCTCTTAGAGCAAAAAATCTAGACAAAGCCTAAAATGATGGGGGGATAAATAGAGACAGATTTTAAATATTGCTCTTACAAACTTAGAAGGTTGATAGAATAATAGATTTTGCATTAGCATGAATTTTCTGAAGGATGTGGTATATTAAACTCAAATGTTTGTCATTTTTTAATGACTCCAATCCTCAGCTATTTCCCAGAAAAGTACAGATTTTAGGAGGAACACACCAAAAATATGAGGCAAAAATCTGGACATTCTGCAAAAATCTGTACAGTTGAGAGGTATGATGGGCTACCACTCCTCAATTACCCCCCCCCACACAATTCTCTCTTTCAAACTGCTAAGCATAGCGTAGTATTGATTCCTTGATCAGCCATAAATACCCTTAAATCTTGTCTCTACTGTCTGTCCTTCAAATTTTGACCTGCCTAACGGCCTCGTATATCCTAGAAGTGACCTCACCAAACCTTGTACTAGCTTGCTTCTGATAGCTGATAAAACCTATTAACTTGTCTGAAACAATCTGCTAGCAGGAATTAGAAATTTGATTGTGTCAAGTCCATCCTCAGCCACTTTCCAACATACAAACTACCATTTGCGGAGATGGAGTGGCTGACTCTCCTCTCAATAAGACAAAACACATCACTTCCAAAGCACTAGGAAAACAAAGCAATCTCACCATCTAAATCATTGTCTGCAAATTCTTCTTCATTTAATCACATGCTTCATTTTCTATCTCTTTAAAATGTTACTCAAAGAATCAATATCACCATATTCTAATAAAAATTAATACCACCAATTTTACAACTATCCATAATCATCCAAGGCTCACTGCATCACCAGTCTGTATTGAATCATATTGTGCTACAATAATATAACAATTTGTACCTTTCACTTTAATTTCAGCCTTACTGTCATAAAATCAATAGCAGAATTCATAGACATTGCCATCACTCCAGGACAGAAAATGGTGACATCATCAGTAAACATTAATGCTTTCATTTCACCATTAAAAACACATGTATTGTATAATCCTTTTATGGATAATATTCCAAAGCAAACTTCCAGTCATGAGTGAATTACAATATCAGATACAGAGTACACTTCAACAGCATCAACCAAGCATTGTCATTTCCTGTAATTAACAGCCATCCATAGCAACACACAACTTCTCAGATGGATATAAACATAATTTCAGTCATAGTCACCTGCAAGTCTAAGTCCTAACAGCTGCAGTCGAGGAAAAGGAGCACTGTAGTCCTGCCACTCTTGAAAGCATTTTCCTCATTAATGTTGACCAACCATACAACCAACCAGCTCAATCACTTTTCTCTACTCCAGCCCAAACTTCCTTAAACAACATTAAATCATGTTGCTTTACATGTAATTTCAAATTACGTGCTTTACTCCCTGGTTCCAGATAGAAGTCCCCTTTTTGACTCTTTCAACCACAACCAAACCTAACAATTTCACATCTATATTTAGGAGACTAAAATGTTTCAATTTCCTCAGAATTCCGCAACTTAAGAATCAGCTTCACAACATTAAGGTATATACAAAGCAGGAACTTGAACCGTTACAGCATATCATTAGAGAGTCTTAACACCTTGTCTAGTTCATCACAGAAAGCATTATAAAACTCAGCACTGGCATATCCCCTCACTATACCAAAGTGTAACTTTCCGAAAGTAGTTGTTAACACCACAATGGCAAGCAGATGTGACAGACATATGTGAAAATCTCCTAGGACCTGACCTTCCCCACAACCTTCTTGGATGAACAAACTTCAGTATAGAATTTAAAGATGACCTCCTTCTATCATGCTCCAAAGTGACTGCTCCGCCATTCACATCTTATAGTCCTAACAGTAAAATCATATATTTCCATTCCACTCAGTAAGAAAAGGCGCATAACGATTATGTCTAAACTGAATTGTCATTCCGCTGATCTGCACAAGAAAAAGATGAAGAGAGTGCTTGAAATTAAGTTGATATGAAAAGCTGATTAGTCAATTACTGGAATTAAAATGACTCCACCAAAGAAAGAAGCCTATACAGCTTTTAAATATACATCTAGGAGATAACTGCTCATAAAATGGAAGAGAAATGGCAGAACCAGACCCATCTGTAAACCTGAATAAAATCATTTTGAATTGTATCTTTTTTTATCTTTTCTCTGAAGAAACTTGTTCTAATTGTTACGGCTACCTCATGATATTCTCTTCATAACAATATGTAATTCGTTTTCAGGTACTCTCTAGAAATCTTTTCAGTGGGCATAGTAGTACATGGTACATCCAATACAATGTTCTTCCTTTAAAATGTATCTTCCCCTAATGCAGATATTCCTTCTGCGTCAGTAATGACTCTGGTTAAAAAGAGTAACAGATTTGTCTTCCTCCCAAACACACATACAGACAAAGTTAAACTTCCTGCTGCACAGATTGATGTCACACAAACCCTTTAAAGTCTGCTATCCTGCAAATCAAGAATGCAGGTTTCATGCAAACAAGTATCTGCCTTTGCAAAAATGATGCCTAAAAACTTAAACCCATTTGTTACCGAAATATATCAAATTCAACATCAAGCTTTTTATGTAGCTATACTGCTGAGTAGAAACCCTCCCAATTTACCTTTTAATAATATCATTTGAACAAAATCCACACTCTAAAATATAAAGATTATATGGCATCATATTTTATTCAAGACCTACTCAATAAAGTGGAATATTATCATCACAGAATCAGTTTTCCTCAATTAGTATTAGCATTTGTAAAGATATAACCACTGAAACCATAAAAAAATCCATAGGTTACCCAAAATTAGGCTGCTTTAAAATACTACCTAATGACTTATGGTTCTGAATTTGAACAAACACCATAAGCTGCATAAAAATTACAAAAATTTGACAGATGTTATGACATACATATAACTTAACAGGGCAACATATTGGGTAGTCCTGTGCCATTAGAGTGACAGCACTAATGCTGAGGCAATATAAATGCCTTACATTGTAGTCATCCAGTGTAACAACTGAAAGAGTTTAAACACATCGGCTGGTGTGAAGCTGTGCTTTATCTAGTGACACTTCTACTCCATGCCACCATGATAGTGGAGGTTAGTCTGTCTAAGAAAAGGAGCATGACAGGGTGAAGCACCCATCATATTGTGTATTTTACTGGTTTACATGATGATGTATTTAAACTGATGCTGATCGCATTTAAAAGAGGGAACATTGAAATGATGTGCAGTGTGAACACTAAGGTATCTGCAGTCTGCTCTTCCTAGTATCAGTGGGTAAGCAGATGGCACAGTTTTGTCACACATGCAAAAAAAAAATCTGGTGGTGGAGCACATCTATAATATGGAGAATACTTTAAATGGGAAATGGTACTAGATATGCAAATATAAATTACTGGCAAAGTGCAGTGCTCAGTGATTAGATCTTTGTTTCACAGTTCCATGGTCATGTGTTCAGCTCTGACTTCTAGATATTGTCCTGTGTGGAATGTGCATGTCCTTCCGATATCTGCACTGGTTTTCTCCATACACTGTGTGTGTGTGTGTGTGTGTGTGTGTGTGTGTGTGTGTGTGTGTGTGTGTGTGTGTGTGTGTGTGTGTGTGTGTGTGTGTGTGTGTGTGTGTGTGTGTGTGTGTGTGTGTGTGTGTGTGTGTGTGTGTGTGTGTTTATGGTCCACAGCGCTTACCAAGTTAATAGAAATTAAATAAATAAACTGAATAAATGTGCTTACAGAGATGGCATTGCACTTCATAAGCATGTGTTGCATCATCCTGCACCAGATTTTAATGAGGATGCTGCTGCTTGCCCCTTAAATGTAAAGCTTTCATTATTTCCAAACAGAATTTCTGTTGTACGTAACAACAGGACATCTCCACTACCCCTAGCCTGATCAAGAAAATTCTCCAGCACGCAAGCAGCAGCATCCTCATTAAAATTGGTTACAGGATGTTTGGACCCCGCCAATTCTCCCCCAGATGATTCACGCCCAACCGATTCGACCCTGATGGTTGGACCCCAGTAAAAAATGTAACGTAAGTGAAGCCGAAGCACATCAAAGCAAAAATAGAAATGAAAGACTGTCTAAACATTCTTAAAATTGGTTTAGAAAGTATTTTTTTTCTATTTATGTGCTTCAACTACACTTACTTTAAACTAAGTGCAAATTGGAACTTTAATTATATATACAAAAACAGTAAGTGCCAAAAAAGACGTTTGCTGACTAATCTGGAAGTTCACAGCATTAACTAGTCTGGAGTTTCCGTATAATACTAACGTCATTATTACATAAAAATAAGAAAATTAGCGATAAATCAACAAGTAAGGATTAAAAATAAATTATATTTAAAAATGAAAACATAATGGGCAGTCATTTTGACAGATGTCTGCTTTGATGTTCTGTTTGTTTCCCTGTTGAAGTTAATGGGCTGTGGGTGTAAGCTGTAGAGGCACTGAGCATTGTGATAGTGAAATGGATGTTTGGCCCTAGAATTGCACTTATAAGCTTTGAACTACTTGTTGATACTTTTTACAAATAAATTCTTGAGTCCTTAAAAACAGTGTTTTACTTAGGAATGTTTGTGCACTGCAGGTAGATTAAACTGTATTGTGTGTATCAATGAACTGAACACGAACTAAACTAGTAATTTTGACAAGACTGGAGTTCCAAAACATGAAATGCTTTAATGGAAACAGAGTAAATTTACTCTGAAGTAGCCTGGTTTAATTTACGGGTGAAAGTGCTTAGTAGTGTTTTCGTTGTGTTCTGTATTTTTCTGTGGTTTCCATTAAAGCATTTCATGTTTTGGAACTCCAGTCTCAACAAAATTACTAGTTTAGGTTGTATTGTGTGTATGTTTGTCTTTGCACTCTGCAATCAAGTCCTCTGCAGCACTACACACTGTCAATGTTGCTGGAAATCAAGAGTGTTTGCATGTAGTCATACATCATTATCCACTTTCCTGAGGTTCTGATGTGCTTTGATGGTAGGCGGTGGGAAATGGTGAAAACTACATGTTGCTGCTTGAGCATTGGTGGTAGTATAAATGTTCAAGATGAAGAAGGCATATTAACCTGAATAAAAAATGTATTTCATTTAATTTTAAAGAAATTATTTATAGTAGATAATAGATTAGTTAACATATCAAAATAATATAAAATAAAAAATATATATATTTAATTGATGGAAAACATATGTCATAAAGTCTGTTATAAAGTAACAGTAGTCATAATATGTTAAAACATAACAGTAGTTATTATATGTTAAAGGTTTAAATGTTATATTTATACTAACCAATATAATAATTAAATAAAATAAAAATATTAATAAAAAATATATTTGCAATGAAAAATTAACAGTGTTACTTTTAAATCATTGATTAATTAATAACTTAATGATAAAGTACTTGAAAGAATATATTTGGGGTCAAATAGTCTGGGGTCAAATAGTCCGGGATCGAACTGTCCACTAAAAAATCACGTATACAATACATACAAATTTATACATGAAATTGTATAGAAATGCACTGGGGTTGAACTGTCCAGGGGCGAACAGTCCGGGGTCGAACTGTCTGGGTCAAATAGTCCTGTTTCCATTTGAATTATAATGGATGCTACATTTTATCTGCTCTTTCTAGCATCAGTGGGTAAACATATCTGACTGGCCTTAGCAATCTGGCTACTTTTTTGCAGGTATGAAATTAATGGTGCTGTGGATACAGACATGTTCCTGCTTGCCACGTCTTACAATTCAAAAAGATTTATCTAAGGCTACAGTTTTGATGGTTGACTGAAAATTTCTAGAGTATTGCAAATCTGTCAAATGTCTTCCATCCATGTCTTCATTTGTTTTAATGCTCTGTACAACAGGCACAGTATGCCACTTGTAATTTCTTTTTTTTTTACTTTGAGAAGTTTAACAGACAACAGTATGTAGTGGTATTTGCTTTCTGAAATGTTTGAAGAGAGTTGTTTAACTAGGACAACAAACTACATTTTGAGATATTTCAAACTCGCAGCTGTTAAGTCCATGAGGTTTGATTTCCCAAAGTCTCAACCACAAAGATGCCTTTTTCCGTTTCAGTCAGACTATTTGAAAGAAAGTCAAATGCTCAGTTTAGTTCCACTGTATGGGTTTGGTTGTGTTTCAAATCAAAGCTAAATAAATGGTGTATTTGGCTTTTCCTGTTACTTTTAAGATTTTTCTATGCATTTTCCATTTTGTTTACTATGTTTCCTGGGTAACATGGGGATTATAAAACTGATGAAGAACTAGTGTTTTTCTGTAAAGTGTCAAAATTATGGCACTAGGTCTTTTAAGTCTTACTAGCTGCCTCCAGAGTAAGTATACTGTTTTATTTTGGTATGTGTCTGGTCTGGTTATGGATGGCTTGCCCAGAACTCAGAATTACATGGAGGCATGGCAATGACATGTGAAATGCTTGTTACATTAGTAATCCGTGAATGTGAATGCAGTTCATTTTATTGTCAGGATCCTGAGAAACTAAAGCCATCATTCATGTTCTCCACTGTACCTGCATGATTGCTGAACTCAAAAGAATTAATAAACCAGCTAGGTTCATAAAAGAAGATGCCCAAGTCTTTAAAACTGGGTTAAAACCAAAGTGAACTTGGAAGCTATAATAAAGCTAAAATAAATAATTTTAGGCAGCACTCATCCTATACTCCCCCATTTCTTTCCAGCAAGTAATAGACTTTTGCCATGTGGTTTAATAAAAAATGAAATATTTCCCTGAAAATAAATTCTTTTAAGTTCCACAATGATTAAACTGTAAAAATGATGTGCTCTGGTTGTTAGGAGATGATAACTTTCAAAAATTTGTATCTTTTATGCAAAACTCAAAATACTAAATTTAAAAAAAAAAGCCTGAGCCCTTGAAAGTGTTTAATTATTGCTTTCAAGTATTGTGCTAATATATATATATCAGTTTAACCAGTGTTTTGTAAAATCAATAATAAAAAAAGAGTGGATTATAATATTTATATACGGTAACGTCGACTCTCTGCTCTGCAACTATGATTATCATTTTGCTAACTAGCTAAAGCCATTGTTTAACTATTGACTGACTGAATATGGGGGTCTTCTGATGTGTCATTAAATGTGTCTTCCTACAGGGCTGCCGGGAGAGAAAGGTGAAAAGGGTAATACCGGTACCGGCACACAAGGTCCCAGAGGGCCACCGGGTCCACCAGGTAAATGTTGATTGAATATATGTTTGCACTTTATCTTTTGTAGTTCTGTTTTACTTTATTAAATTCTGAAAGTTGTAGTGTGAAGTGGGGGAGTGCATGCAACCTTAGCAGTGCAGTTGTTTACATATTTATGCTGTCTTTAATTGCATTTTGGTATAACTTTTATTTCTGTGTAGGCCCTCAAGGTGAAGGCAGAACAGGAAGTCCAGGTCAGCCAGGTACTCAGGGTCTACGAGGCCCTCTTGGTCCTGCAGGACCACCGGGTTCAAGAGGACCTGCTGGAGCACCAGGATACTGTGATGCATCATCCTGTGCTGGTTACAGTGTTGGAGGTGAGTGCACATGCTCAGTATGTAATGTTGAAGGTAAATACACATGCTCAGTATGTAACAGTTGTAGGAATTAGTAAAATACATGGCTGCCTTCTAATATACACTAGTTCAGACTACAAAATAACATAATAGGACTGACCCACCACATAACAATAGTTAGGAGGAGGACGATGAATGTTATGAGGTTTTATCTTTATGTGTAGGACCAAAAAAGACATAGTATTTCTACACATTTACAGATCATACCTAACTTGCAAGAGGTATGTGACATTCAGCCATAAGATGTTAATAGTACTGAAGATGCTGTGTTATCCCAGAACAAGCAGAAATGTCCATTAGGGTACACTGGAACACTGTTTGCTAAATGATGTATACTACATAGCTTACTGTAAGTAAATAGCCTTAAATGTGGTAGTGGGATAACAAAAACCAACAGTTACAAGTGCAGGAAGAAAAACAATAAAGGTAAATAGAAAGTGGTGCAGGATCTCCTGTCTGTTCTGCTTTGAGCACTTCTTGTATGTGAAGCCCCAAAAAGTTAAATTTGTTTGGAATGAAAAGGTACATCACAATATATCAGGGTCCACTCTTTGGGATAGAATAGGCTACTGTAACACAAACTGAGTTTTCGTGGTGGAATTGTGCATACCAAGCATAGCTAAAAATGGACTTCTCCCTCCAGTAGACATACTAGTTTTATGAATGGAAAGATGAGGATATGTCTACTATGATAAAACAGTCTTGGATTAATATTATTTATTTATTTATTTACATTTGTTGACTGGGGATGTCCGACTGGATGCAGGTCCATTTTCAGCGGAGGCCCAGGGAGAAAAGCTCCACAAATTAAAATATTACAGACATAGTTACAGAAGAAGAATCCTAGCAATTAAAGTATTACAAACATAGTTACATATGAAGAACATAGTACATTCAGTAGATAACTAGCATCTGTTCCATCCACGAAGTCATAGCAATGAAAATACATGCTAATAGACTGAAAAACATTGAATACAACTTTGGTAAACCTTATATATATATATACATATATATATATATATATATATATATATATATATATATATATATATAAATATATATATATATAAATATTTATATATATATACATACATATATATATATATATATATATATATATATTTTTTTTTTTTGCAGAGGGGCAAGCCCCCATGAATTCCCCCCAACCATGCAGGGGAATATCTCCACCCCCTCAAAGTCATATATACTTATTATGATATTCACAGCTGTGGAAAAAAGGGAAAACTCCACTATCACTGAAAGTTGTTTCGGCAATATTTTTGATCTACTGACATTTTTTAGTTTCTGGTAGATTGTCACATTCCTGTTTCATACAGTACAGAAAGGTAAAATCTGTTAACTTACAATTTAAGAGTTGGTTAGCATGTGTTATTTAGGTAGAATATGGTAAAGTCTGTGGAGAAAGTACTGAAAAGGTACTTGTGTCGAAACAAGGGATAGGTAATCATAACCAAATTTACAGCATTTGAGAAAACAATATACAAGTCCACAGGTGATACAATTCCAAAACATATCTCTCTGCCTGCAGCACTAGTTCATATTAATACTAGTTAGCAAGCTACAGTTTGCAAAAATCTATCTTTTCCATCACAACTTGAACAGCAGCCTTCACTTATTTGCTTATAATTACAGCAGCCAGGGGGCAGAGCTAGATGGTATGTGTGGGAGTCATGCCAAAAAAATTTCAGGCACTCCATTGCATGCATAACTGCATCCTTTTGCTATACAGCCTTTTCCAAACAGTTTAGAAGTAACATCATAGCTAAAACATATATTTTTCATATTTTGCAGTTGCCCCTGCTATGGCTATAGTAGGCATCCTTCGATCCCAAAGGATCATGGGTTTGTGCCTCTATTGGACTGATTCAAGCAGCATGTTCTTTGGCTGTGCAGTCTAGTTCGAGACTGGCAGTCCTTTTCACATTCTGAGCAGCAGTAGGCAAATTTTGGTCTGGTATCATGGGCACGGATCTTCCTGAGGGCTCTCATCCTCTGTTCTCCTTGCCAAGGTGGTTTCTTGCATAGTGAGAGCTTTCTTCACTTCTCATTTCCAGGCAATCTTGTCTGAGGCAAGAGATTACCAAATGTTCACACTGATGGAGAAGGAGCTGAGGTCAAGCTTGCATATGTCCTTTTAGTGAAATTTTGGTTGCCCTTTTGGTCTCTTTCCAGACTCCATCTCTCCAAAAGGGAGGCCTTTCAGTATTCAGCCATCCATCATGCATGAGACATGAAAGAACCAGTGCATACGTTTCTGATTCAAGAGAGTGAACATGGAGGTGGTGCCCATCCTGTCAAGCATTGTGATGTTGTGGATCTTGTCCTGCCATGAGATACCAAGCATGTGCCTAAGGTAGCGCATATGGAATACACTGAGCTGCTACTCCTGTTTTGAGTGCAGAGTCCATGTTTCGCTGGCATGCGACAATATGTCCAAAATGCAGGCTGTGTCGAACTGCATCCTGGTGTGCACAGTGAGCTTATTATTCGTCCACACTCTCTTTGTGAGCCTGGAAAATGTTGTGATGGCTTTGCCAATGTACCTGTTGATCTCGCTATCAAGTGACAAGTTGTCAGTGATTGTAGAGCCTAGGTAAACAAACTCATGGACAACTTCCAGCACATAGTCGTTCACCCTAATTGATGGCTCATTGACCACATTTTTATCCATCACCTGGATCTTGTTTAAACTGATTGTGAGGCCATATTCCATGCATGCATCCGTAAAGCGAGTCATGAGTGACTAAAATTCTTGCTGAGTGTGAGCCAAATTAGCTGTGTCATCAGCAAACAGGAATTCCTTTAGATGCTTTCTAAGCATCCTGGTCTTTGATCTAAGGTTCAACAGTTTGAAGAGGTTGCCAACCATTGTAGTTCAGAGAAGCATACCCTCTGTAGCAGTTCCAAACACAAATTTCAACAGAACTGAAAACAAGATACCAAGCAATGTTGGAGCCAGTACGCACCCCTGCTTTACTCCACTGAGAATCTCAAAAGTTTCAGATGTAGATCTATCATACATGATGGTCCCCTTCATGCCTTCATGGAAGGTCTGATAATACTAAGCAATATGCAAGAATAGCCGAACTTTGTCAGAATCGCAAACAGACCTTTCCTACTGATGAAGTCGAATGCCTTGCTTAGATCAATGAAGGCAATATACAGAGGGTTTTTTTTTTGCTCCCTGCAGTTTTCTTGTAGTTGCCTAACAGAGAAAACCTAGTCTATAGTTGACCATCCAGCTCTGAACCCACACTAAGACTCGGGGTAAACTCTCTCTGCAAGAACATGGAGCCTCTTCAGGACAACACATGCAAACAGCTTCCCAATAGTACTGAGAAGGGAGGTGCCATGATAGTTGTTACAATCCCTTTTGTCACCCTTATTCTTATAGATAGTAACTATTATAGTATCCTTCATATCTTGTAGTACACTACCTTCTCTCCAGTATTGGAAAAGTATTGCATGCAGATTTGAGATTAGGGTACAGTTGGCACATTTAAGGATTTCTGAGAGAATACCATCTTTCCTGGGGGCTTTTCCAGAAGAATGTGCTTTTAGTGCATCACTGAGCTCCTCCAAGGTGGGCTCAGCATCAAGTTCGGTCATAGCTGGCAGAGGGTCAATGGCATTCAGGGCTCTTTCCATAACTACAGTCTCTCTGGCATAAAGCTGAGTAGTGTTCCACCCAGCATTCCATCTGTTTGGTTCTGTCCTTCAAGACCTCACCTGTGGCCGACTTAAGTTGGGAAAGCTTCCTCTGTAATGGACCAGTGGCTTGCTTGATCTCATTGCACATTCCTCACATGTTACCAATGCCCACAGCCTGCTGAATCTTGAACCAAAGTTGGGGCCAGTAATCATTTGCACACCACCGAGCTACCTGCTGCACCTGATTCTGAGCACACCAGAGTGCCTGCAAGTTCTCCTCATTGGGTAGATACCTGTATGCAGCTAGTACCTGTTTCTTCTTCTCAAACAGGGATGTCAGCACTTCACTGTAGGCTTCAAACCAATTAGCTCACTTGACTGTCTTCTTCCCAAAGATGCCCAGTATTATAGATAGCATCCCATAGATTTCCCATCTCTTAATAGTGTCAGTGTCATCCAGGCAGGCCAAGACCTCTTTAAGTGTTTAAAAAACTTGGGTACTTTTGAAGGGTCAGAAGTCTTGCCTATGTCAATGTGTGGCCTCTCTTCCTTTTTGGAGTGAAATAACTTTCATGTCTGGATGTTCACCTTAGTACACATGAGCAAGTGGTCAGTATCACAGTCTGTGCTGTGGTAACTGCATATTACCCTGACACTACCTAAACTATCTCATTTGGTAACCAGGTAAGTTGGTGCCAATATTCTATCTTGGGTATTGACATTGAAGAAGATGTTGGCTATGCAGATGTCATACTGAGAACAAAGTTCAAGGAGACACTGTCCATTTTCATTCCATCTTTCCTGTTCCCAAATGTCCCAGACAAGATGGCCAGCTGTGATGGTCATTGCCAACTCTGGCATTAAAATCACGAAAAAATAATAATGGTTCATGAGAAGGGATCTCATTAACGCAGCACTAAGTTTATCATAGAACTTGTCCTTGACTTCCTGGGTAGAAATTACAGTAGGAGAGTAGATGCTGAAGGTGTTGACCATGGCCACTGGTGTTTGTAGTAGAATTTTCAGCAGTCTTTCTTTTCCCATATTTGGTGGTATGACTGAGCCAACAAGCTTGTTTCTGACTGAGAAAACAACACCATGCTCTCTGGTCTCTTTTGGAAGCTTCTTGTGCCAGAAAAAAGTAAAATCCTTCTTCCTGAGACATCCAATGGACAGCAGTCTTGTTTCCTGGAGATCCTCAATGTCCATCTGCAATCTGTTCAGCATGTTGTTAATGACTACTGTCTTCTGAGCATCACTGATGACCTGTAGATCTTCCATAAGGCCTGGAGTCATCTTCCTTATGTTCTATGTGCCTAGCCTAAAGGCTGGTTTATTTTGTTGCTTTTTTGTTTTTCTAGTTGCATGGTTAACGATCCACTTGTTGGGGGTTCCCTAACCCTCACACATCTAGTGAAGCAAGTGCTATATGACTGGGGGCTGCTCAGCTTAAGGCAGGCAGTAGCTGCCCAGTGAGATCAAAGTATCTCTCCCACCATTGGAAGCAACCCCTGGTGCCTCATTCTGCACCATTTGCGTGCATTGGCTTATTACCGGTAACTGCTGCTTCCTGTGTTGTGTCACCACTGTAAAGCTGGAGTGTCCTCTCCAGGTCAAAGGCCTGGGCAGGTGAATTTGAGCAAAAAGCTGATGCCCGGTAGCAGGTTCCCCCTCTTCACACTACTGATGTAATCTAAGGGGAAAGGCAAGGCCAGTACAACTTGGCATTAGTATCATCACAGGAGCTGCCAGAGTGAGGTTGAGTACAACTTCAAACTGCCTTAGGGACTCCATCTCCAGATTTCTCCTTGGGGTTTACTCACTGAGCCTTCACCATGACTAGTTATTGTTGCAAGAAAGTTGAGGTTTTAAATCAGAGTTTACCTTCTCCTAGGTGGGCTGTCTTCCCAGGCTGATGATCCTCACCTGCCCAAAGCAGCTGGTTTTAAGGTGCCAGTCACCCATCTTTGTCTCCTTCTCCTGTCAGTTTTCACCACACTTAGAAACTAAGACACACATGAAGGCTAGGAGCTGGACTTCGGTTGTCAGATGTGATTAGAGACGCATGACATGGCAGCATTTTATAGACAGTGGAAGCTTATCTCCACTACCCCTTGGCTATGACAACCTTTGAAACCTGCTCTGGCTATACAAGGAACACAAGCAGAAGTGTTGTTCAAAGGTTAATTTAATTATAATAGTTATAATGATAAGGCAGCCCCTAGATGGACCAAATATAGCTAGACAATTAAAATGAAACTTGTAGGGTAGAATACCCATACAAATAAATAAGAAAAGGAAGTGTCTTAATGCCTATTAGAAGTCTCATTCTATTTACCTTGAGAGGACACTTAAACAAATTCGTATAGAACTTAATAGAAACCATTAGGAAACTCAGAACTTAGTATGTACTTAAAATAACCATAAAGTCAAACTACAAATTCTTATTTAACTATGTAACAAATTTAAGAACTAAAACCCAATAATGTTGAGACCTAGACCACAATAATACTGTATACTCTAACAAAAAGGAACGTAGGTATTATAATTGATGTCAAGATAAAACAATCTCTAAAACTTATGAACTTATACAAATATATACAGTCAACAGCATTTATCAAATTTCTAAAACATGGCAATAATTAGATAAAGTTTTATTACATGATAATATAATCAAAACAACTACACAGTGTAATATCCAATTCATTCCAGTTTAAAAAGATATTTTACTCCCAATTAATAATTAACTGCAATGCCTATTTAACTCCTGTTAAAAGTAGCTATTTTAAACCTCAGTTACCGACTCAGTGTAACTGTTACACAGCAGATAAGGCAAACTTAATTCACATACTTTCGTCCTGCTCATATCCTAAAAATCTATGGGGGCATCTTTACAGAAAATTAATTAAAGCAAGTTTTGATATTACAGTTTGGAATTGGCAATTAGTTTTATTACACATCTTTCCAAAGGGTAAAGACTCTTTTGAAATAAAAACACTCGTAACACTCTTTATGTTAATGAAATACTACTTAACAGAAAATTGGTTGGACACGTCCAAAATTACATGGGAAAATGTTAGCAGTTGTGGCAACTAAACATATTAATTCATTTAAACTAACTAGAGCAAATAAAAATGCATAAAAATGTTCAGAATCTTGGGAAAACGTTTAGACATCATCCTCTTATTTTGTCCTTGTTATACTATCAATTACAATAATATACATTTATCAATATAAGGTCATAAATGCACTAGACATTTTTCTAATTAATGTTGTAAAGAATGATACACGTGCATTTTGTGCTATTGACATTCTGGCAGTGAGCAAATAATCTTTTCTTAGGGTCAATATGTTTTATATTATTCACCTATTACTTAACTTGTAATCCACATGTATAGCAGCAACCAAATGACTGCAAGTTACAAAAACTCTTGGTTACTGTAGTCTGTTTCAGTTTGTAAATTGTTTGGATTTGTTTTCCTCATATTGTTTATGTTACTATATTTTACTGTTACAGACATTATTGTCTATTACCAAACTTCTATGGATTCCCTTTTATGGAAAATGTGTAATAAAAAATAAAAGTTTGAAAAAATATTTGCAAATTTGACTCCACCTACAGTCACAGCTATTCCACAGATTCAAATATCCCTGCCATGCCCCTTTGATTATTATGGAACAAGTTTTCTCAGCCCTCTCAAAAGCCTGGACTACCTCACCCATGAGCCCTGATAATGCACCAAGATGGCTGTCAGTGCCAAATACAGCCTATCTGAACCCCCTACTCAACCTCTTTCATTTACGCCTTTCTACTGGCTACTTTCCTGATGTCTGGAAAATAGCTATCGTAATGCCATTACATAAGAGTGACCCAGCCATAGGCCTGGCAACTATTGAACTAATAGTCTCATCAGCCTCACATGTAGAGCTATGGAGCATATTATCTAAAACATCACTAATCTATACACTGGCAATTTCTTTTCCCTGGACCCTCATCAATTCAGCTTTCTCAAAGAAAGATCCTGCCTCTTTAACTTCATTAATGTCGTTATAGAAGTAACTGAAGCAGTGGATAGTGATATATAGCATATCTGAACCTGGGTAAGGCATGTGACACTATTCCTCATGAAGGTATTTTTGACAGAGTTGTAACTTTGAATATAAATCCTTATGTTGCTCAATGGATATCTAAACGGTTGCCTGACACAATCCATGTGGTTAAATCACAGATCAGAGCAAAAACTTTCCCCTGGATTTACTAATCTTCCATGCAGGACTAATCTAGTCCTGCATGGAAGCAGTTGAAGAGAAGGACAACAGAGTGTCATGCATATTAATGAAGGCGCGCTGCCTGAACTCCAAACGCTACATGGAGCATGGACGAGTGCAGGGGGCATGTGTGAGAGCAGAGCTCTCAGAATAAACATGCCCCTGCAAAGTAGAACAGAAGAATGTGTGAATAAATGAGCGAGACAGCTCACAAGTGTCCACATATCCCCAAGAACAGTCCCCATGTGTTCAACAGCAACAGTACAGTCAAATAAAACGTAGAAGCCCTATTATTTATTTGTTTTAAAACCCAGAGTATAGCTAACCGTAGGTGCATGGATTTGTCCATTGCCTAGCTACGGTCAAAGCAGCCAAAAAGGCTGAAGAGGATAACAGGGAATATATATGCAAATGAAGCAGCACAGCAATAGTGGAGTGGTTAGAGCATCCGCCTAATGAACAGGCATTCCCAGTTAGAGTCCCACTGCAGCACAAATCATTTTCCACAGGAAATCTGCATATGAACATAATTTTACATCATTTTGCCATATAACCTACAGAACATCTATTAAACTTCATCTGGAGTACTGCATGAAATGCACATGAGAAGTGTTACTGTCATAATGAATAAGGCACATGTAAGCAGGTCTAAGCACAAAAAAGCAGCGGTAAGCATATCCAAGTGCGTTTGCGCAGAGGTAAGCATTTCCAACACAGAGTAAACAAAGTAGAAGCTAATGAGTGTAAGAAACTGTAACTGGAGGTTAGCAGTGCTTACCATCACGCAAACCCATGCAAACCCACTTACAACCGCTTTAAAGTGCCTTAAACACTCTGGATCCAATGGCCCAAGTATATATAGACAGCAATATATAAATATATACATGTATGCATACATATACAGATATATCTGTATATAGTAACGTATATATATATATATATATATATATATATATATATATATATATATATATATATATATATATATATATATATATATATATATATATGTGTGTGTGTGTGTAAATATACACATGTATATAGCTAGGATATGATACAGTAATTATGAATTACATATGTTCACAGGCCTTACATAAGGGGGTGAGGGGTCCAATCAACACGCATGTAACACGTAGCATCAACCCTCCCCCCCAGCTAGACCAGTGAAACATACAGACACACCATAAAAGTAAACACACCACTGCTTCGTGGAGTAGAGGCAGGATACTACCACTGGGAGAGACCTGTCAAGTCTAATCTTGAAACAAAGACATGTATGTCCCTTGTTGGACACCCAAAAATTCATATTCGGGTTGCCAGCCATTACACTGATGTCGAACGGCAGGCCACGCATGTTCCCAGTGTACAACATAGGGAAAGCCTGATGATCCATGGGGCGAGATAACATAAGTGATGGGTCCCGAGAAGTGGGGAGTGGGTAGAGTGTTCAGATGTGGCCAGACCCGACCTGCACCCGGACTAAAGAAGAGTGCTGAAGAGGATGTGCAGTTTGGAATCTATGGGCATGAAATTATGGAGTGGGTCTATGTGAACCACCCCAGGGATGTAAGCAATAGTGTGCATTGGGCAGGGCCGTCACCCAACGGACAGCCACTCCTGCTATGGGTCCCACTGCAGCACAGTCTATTGTACATGGCAAAGAATGGAATAACCAGATGTAGATGTACAACTGTAGAGGTGTGTGTGTATATATACCCATACCTACATGGAGTGAAACCTCCCCCTCTCCGTAGTACAGATGTGTACATACACAGACAGAATATAATTAAATACCCACATATAGATATATGCATATGCAGAAACCCATACATCCATATCTCATCAGACATATATATATATATATATATATATATATATATATATATATATATATATATAATATATATATATATATATATATATGTATGCATACACATATATATACAGATATATATGTATGTAGATATGTAGAAATATATATGTATATATGTTTGTAAACATACACATATATATAGCTAGGATATTAAATTAATCATGTATTTAAATCATATCTGGTAACTGGGTAAGTCTGGCTGAGCTTTTGGCTCATCTACAGAAGAGACCCGGGGCGAAAAGTTCCTCAGAACTAGAAAACAATTTGTTAAATAGTAGTATACAGCAGATATATATATATATATATATATATATATATATATATATATATATATATATATAGATATAGATATATATATAGATATATATATAAATATATATAGATATGATGCACCAATTAAGGATTACATATGTTCACAGGCCATGCCAATGGGGGTGACGGGTCCAGTCAACAAACGTGTAACTCGTAGCATCAACCCCCCCCACCTAGACAGGTGAAACATACAAACACATGATACAAGTAAACGCGCACCACTGCTTCCCAGACCACAGGCAGGATACTACCAGTGGGAGACACCTGCCAAGTCTAATTTTGAAACAAAGACATCAATGTCTCTTGTGGGACACCCCAAAAATTAATGATCATCAGAGTCAGTCCCTGTAATGATTCATCTAACCAGGCTGTATACGTACATGGACCAGTAGATTGTGCAAGCCTGATGACCCATGGGTCGACACAACGTACGACATGGGTCCTGACACATG